>NC_056737.1:1665631686-1665931686 GCF_019279795.1 Protopterus annectens
AATTTTTCTGAAAGATGTTACAAAATATTAAGAATTTTAATTTCACTTTTCTGGTTACATATAGTTGAAATAGTAATTCTATTAAACGTAGTTAAACATAAGTGGAAATTATTTCTTGGTCACATACATATAGTGCACAAATTCAGCACTGAACTACATTTCACTGGCAAAAGGAATTATATTTGAGAAGTGTACTAGAAAAAAATTCCTTCTCTGGGATTCAGAAAAAAAACAGTGCCAAAGAAAAGAGCTGCAACTTAAAGAGACTGTTGCCACAAAGTGGAAAAATACAGTTCAGAGACATGTTAGCCATGATGAGGGAAGACCTCATTACTGGCTAATTTGATGCCTCTGAATCCCCCTTAATTACCACTTGCAGCCCATGTATCACGTTAAAACAAGCACCCACTCCTCATTCACTCACACACATGCACACACACAAACATATACACCGACATACCTCTTACCTGTCCCTAAGTTGACATAATGTCCCTGATGTCTCTTCATATTTTTGTTCTTGCCTTCATGTATCACAGATCATTACAGTCAGTCAATAACCCTAGATATTAGAGTTTCATTATTTACTTTTATTATTTATTTGTTTATTGCATATGTTTTCCTGGATTGCCTGACTGTGCATAGTTACCCCTTTTCTGTGCCCTGAGGAGAAAAGTTCCAGAGAAATCACAGCAGTATTTAACATATTAGACAGAATTATGCAAGTAATGAACAAATATGCAACATTTAAACAGAGTGTCATTAACTGAGCCATGGCTGGTCCCAAGCCCAGGTGAGAAAGGAGGAGGATTAGGTGAAGGGTTAGCAACCCGTCCCTGTAAAAAATAAAAGGCTACAGAAACACATATGACAAGCTCAATAGCCAGTTCAGTACTGGAAGAGGATGGGGCTCCAGCAAGATCCTTTATGAAATCTGGTGGTTAAAGCCTGAATACAGAAGCCACCAGATCGAGGACCATCATCTCCACCAGGACTAAAACCAACAAAGGAACATGGAATGTGTGCACCATGTTCAAAACAGGAAAAGCAGTGCAAATGGCAAAATAAATGAGAAATGATTACCTTGGTACACTGGGGATCAGTGAGGCTGGGTGGAATGGATTTGGCCAGAGAAGACTTGCCTCAGGAGAATTACTGCTGTTTTCAGGGCATGATGAAGAAGATGCACCACACACCCAAGGAGTGGCACTAATACTATCCAAGAAAGCCCAGGGAGCCTTAATTGGATGGGAGGCACATGATCCTAGAATTGTCACAGCTTCTTTCAGAACTAAGACTTATAAGATTAACATGGACATCATACAATGCTATGCATCAACTAATGACAGCAACAAGGGGATTAAGGAGGAATTCTATAAAAGACCACTAAGCATTGTACATAAAGGCCTATGCCAGAACATTGTGATAGTCATGGGAGATTTTAATGTCAAGATTAGTAGTGACAACCGAGATTATGAGGATATCATGGGTAATCGGGCCCTAGATGAGACTAATGACAATGGGGAATGGCTGGCTGACATGTGCAACAAGAAGCTTGGCCCTAGGAGAGAGTTTTGTCCACCACAGAAGGATACACAAAGCAACTTGGGTATCATCACATTGCTTGACAGAGAACCACAGTGTATTGGAAAGAAGTTCCAGAGGTGTCTTCAGGATGTACATGTAAAAATATGTGCAGATATTGCTTCTGACCACCATCTTTTGATTTCCCCCTTGAAACTTAAACTCTAAAGGAGCTAGACAGAAGAGACCAACCAAAAACAACATCACAATGTCATCCTCTTAAAAGACACAATAAAGAAAAAATAAGATTAGGATCGCACTGTCTACTAAATTCCAAGTTTTGCAGGAGTTACTGGAGGAGAAGTCCATAGATGAAAAGTGGCGAGGTGTAAAGACAGCAATTACATCAACATGTCAAGAAATACCAGGACCCAAAAATATATCCACAAGGAGTGTATCTCACCAGAGACAATGAAGAAGATAGAAGATAGAAAGCTGAAAAGGGCAGAAGTCAACAATAGTCACACAAGAGCATGAAAGGCCAAAGCACAAGAGAAATATTCAAATGTGCAAAAAGCAGTTAAGAAGTGTATCAAAACAGACAAGAGACAATACATGGAATTACAGACATCAGATGCTGAGGAAACAGCCCATAACAGAAACATGAAGGATCTCTATAATACCATAAAGAAGCTTTCCATAAGATACAACAAACCAGAAAGATCTGTAAAAGATAAAGAAGGCAGGAGAATAGCAGATGAGGAAAATCAAAAGAACAGATGGAATTAATATTTTGAAGAGTTACTAAATAGACCAGCACCAGTAAAGACACCTGAGATACTACCAGCATATCAGGACCTAATGATCGATTGCAGTATGCCCACAGAAGAAGAAATACACATGGCCATAAATCAACTAAAAAATGGCAAGTCTGCTGGTCTGAACAGCATCCCAGTAGAGGCACTAAAAGCCGACACAGAGACTAGCGTGGAGATGCTCCACCCCCTTTTCTGTAAGATTTGGAAAGAAAAACAAGTTCCAACAGACTGGAAAGAGGGCTACCTCATTAAACTTCCCAAAAAAGACGACCTCAGTTTGTGTTCTAACTATAGGAGTATAATGTTGTTGTCTTCCATACCAAGAAAGGTTTTCAATAGAGTTATCTTCAACAGAATGAGAGATGTGGTTGATCCTCAGCTCTGAGACCAGCAAGATGGTTTTCGGAAGGACAGATCCTGCACAGACCAAATTGCAAAGCTGCGCATCATCCTGGAGCAGTCACTGGAACTCACCCATCTATGTGAACTTTATCGATTAAGAGAAGGTCTTCGACAGTGTAGACAGACAAGACTCTGTGGAAAATGCTGAGACACTACAGAGTACCTGAGAAGCTTACTAACATAATTAGGAACTCATACGAGGGGATGACATGCAGGGTGATTCATGGTAGACAGCTTACAGACACCTTTAAGGTGCAAACAGGAGTGAGAAAAGGATGCCTGTTGTTTCCTTTCCTGTTCCTCCTTGCAATGGACTGGGTAATGAAGAAATCCACTGCCTAGAAATGAAATGGCATCCAGTGGACACCCTGGACTCGACTAGATGATCTTGATTTCGCTGATGATCTGGCCCTCCTGTCCCACACCTATTAACAGATGCAGAAAAAGACAAGGACTGTGGCAGATAATTCTGCTCGATTAGGCCTCAACATTCATAGCAGAAAGAGCAAGGTATTAATGGTAATAACCACAACTTATCTCCAATTACTCTAGAGGGTGAGGCACTGGAGGAAGTGGATACATTTTCATATCTAGGAAGCATAGTTGACAGGCTTGGTGGCACTGACACACATGTTAGAAACCGGGTTGGATAAACAAGAGCGGCTTTCCAACAACTGCAGAAGGTCTGGAGATCTGCTAACATCTCAACACAGATCAAGACCAGGATCTTTAACACCATGGTGAAGCTAGTCCTGTTCTATGGAGTCTAAACCTGGAGAACCACAGCTACCACAATGAGAAGGGTATGGACATTTGTCAATACATGTCTGACGAAGATCCTATGCATCCATTGGCCAGAAACAATAAGTAATGCAGAGCAAAACACAACAAAGCCCTGTAGAAGCAGAGATACTCAAGAAATGGTGGTGATGGATTGGGCACACCCTAAGAAAGCCAACATCCAACACAACAAGACAAGCTCTGACTTGGAGTCCACAAGGGAAAAGAAAGGAAGGCAGGCCAAGGAATACATGGTGGTGTGACCTGAATGCAGACATGAGGAAAATGGGTCACTTTGGGAGACAACTAGAAAGACTGGCCTGTGACCAGGATGGCTGGTGAGTGCTCATAGGTGGCTTATTCCCCAAATGAGGCCAAAGGCATAAGTAAGTAAGTAAAGTATCATTAATTAATAGCAGCATCATGCAATCAGCTATGTAACTTTTTTCTGAGGAGAAATGCTCTGTGACAATTACTTTACATAAAGAACATAGTAAACAAAGGTATACAAGTTATCAACACAGGTAAACAAGTTATAAGGAAATGTATGGCATATTAAATAGAGTATCATTAATTAATAGAAGCATCATGTAGAAAACTATGAAACATTTTTGGAAATGAACTTGGTAGGAGAGAAAGGGAGGAAATCGAAGATTAGTATTAAGAGGTGAGAGAATTTTTTTTAGGATAGGCAGAAAGAAGAAGAAGAGGGAGAGGCAAAGGACAAGGAGGAGAATTTGGACTGATAACTAAGGTTACAGGGCTTGGAAAGATTACTTCTTGTTGATTGTAAAATACATTGCAATGCTAGACCTGTTGCTCTTTTAACTTTTTAAGTGAGTCTTAGTAATAGTTTAGGTTTTCTCCCTGGTGTCAATCAGTGTTCCTCCCAGCTTTGAAACAAAGTCTCCCCCACACAGACACAACCCCATGACTATAAACTGTCCTTGATTTTACATGATGCTCCTGATGTTGCCTCTTATAGATGCTCTATCCTTCAAAACTCATAGACTGTTGTAATCATTCAATAATTACAGACAGTAGAGTTTCACACTTTTTATTGTGTAAAAAATTGCTACACTAACTTATCAGTTAGCATAATGAATTAAG
Organism: Protopterus annectens; assembly: GCF_019279795.1. Taxonomy (NCBI): domain Eukaryota; kingdom Metazoa; phylum Chordata; order Ceratodontiformes; family Protopteridae; genus Protopterus; species Protopterus annectens. Next base: position 1,665,636,318 of record NC_056737.1, read on the forward strand.
GTTCCTGCTTGATAAGTTTTTTATGTATTCGCAATGCAGGGTTCAAAATACCCCTCCCCATTTTCCTTAATTATTTTTTTATTAACAAAGAACTAGGTAATATTTTAAAACTATCCCCCTGGGGTGGCAGGTGAGAGAAAAAGAGAGGGAGTCTAATACAGGATAAAGTTTTGCAGCTAAAGTGACCAATTTAGGTCAAGTCAGTGTAAACAGAGGAGAGGCTCTACTGGGGCTTTTGCCGCTAATCTTCCCTGCACTCTTAGCCATCTGACTCCCTTCTTCTTTAGTGGGCAACTGCAATAAGAAGCAGAAGAACTTCACAAAGTCAGTCTTGGGACTCCCTCATCAGCCTCATCTCTTAACTTTTGTTTTGCATGTTTAATTCCTAGTTACTGCCATGTACTTTAAAGTGTACTGTACTAGCGGTACCTTGTATATCACCAGGACTTCCTCCTACTCCCCCTCCCCCAATATTTTTGCCTTTATGACCTGTTGTTTTTCTTGCTTACCTAACAGTACTTTTTAGTATTTAGGTGCACTACATCTTCTGATTTTTCCTATTAACTTATCTTCACAGTGTTTTTAGCTGTATTTTATCAGCTTGTTTCTTCCATTATCTAGAACACCCTGTCTCTGTTTGCAATAACCACGTGGCATTTCTCACGCTTAGTTCACCTTTTGCATTCATTCTGTTTTTCCTTGCTAAGTCAAGTTTTTACACTCCTCAATTCTATATATTGCAACTTCTTGTTTTGTTAACAGTTCTGTTTCTCATTTACAGTATCTTTAGCTTTACTCTGTGTCTTGAGTATCATACCTTTAGCTTTCCTCTGTGGTTTCCCTCCTGCATTCTCTTTCCCGTAACTCCACAGATTTGTTTTGGGTTAACTAGTTTGAACCTGGTTCAACCCACTCTGTTCAAACTTGCTACACTCAGGCTCAATCCACTACTCTACCCTACCCTACCCCCTTTCCTACCCACCCCTACACTCCTCACTTTTATACCTAACCATCACTCCACCCCCTCCTATCACATTACATATGCACACACAATCCATTTCTAACTGTATCCACCCACTTTATTACCTGCCTCCCCTGTATACTGCCAATTTCCACCCATTACTCTTCTGCAGTCATACCAATAACTTTCCTAATCCAATTCCATAATTATGCCGTTCACCAGAAATTCCACTCTAACTAGTCTGCTTCTAACCCATGCCCTTATTCTTCTAATTCTAATTACCACAGCCAGACATACGCTTCATCCCAAAGCTATCACATCTACAGCTTCCCCTTAAATAATGACAAACCTTTAAACAGCTTCCGCAATATATCACCCAGCTTACTCGAATGCCATGTCATTCATTTCACAAAACTGAAAATCTTGCCCTATATCACCACAAACAAAATTACATGTCACTATCCAATAACTTCCTACAAAAAGAACATTCTTCCAAAACATTCCCTTTTCATCTAAAACAGAATATCCCTGCGTGGGGACATACACCCCAAACCCTGGACCCTCAGGCATAACTACACTCAACCAAACTTCCCTCCTAAAGACCTCCACTTAGCAACTATAAACATTTGTAGTGTCTGTAACAAAATTTCAGAATTCCATGCTTGGCAAACTCAAGATACCCCTGACATCCTAGCAGTTACTGAAACCTGGGTAAAACCCCAAATCCAAACATTGAAATAACATCCCCAGGTTATACTATACTAAGGAATGATAGAACCAACAAAAAAGGAGGCATGGTATCCCTAATCTATGCACACTATCTCACAATTCTACCCTTCCAGAAAAAACTCCCATCTTTCTCAAATGCTGAAATCCTGATAGGAACCCTATAAATTCATAAATCTAAACAGCTAAGCATAGCTAGTCAGTATATCCCACCAGGGCAAAACATCCAAACTCTTGAAAACATCCTTGCCTGGATGTCAGATAATATCTGCAATGAAACCATTATTATGGGAGATGTAAATATAAATTGGCACGATTTAATAACTGAGTCCCCAACAAACAGCATAAACCTCTACAAGTTCTCCCATCTCATCACTTCCCTTACTAGAATGCTCAATAGCAATTCACCAGAAGCCACACTCAATTGGATCTTAGTCTCAGACCCACTTAAATACTGAAATCCTCAGACCCTACCCAATACACTCAGTAACCACTTGCCCATTTTCACTTATAGATCCACTCCACAAATATCCAAATCTCAGAACTATAAAACCATGAGGAATCTAAAAGATTTTGATCAACAAGAATTAGTCAACATCTTAAAACTCTCAGATTGGCACCCTCTAAAATTTCTACCTTTGGATGATGCCATATTCTATTTCAATAAGATATTTTAGACACTCTCAATAACCTAGCCCCCCCCCTCCGTACTAAAAGAGTAAAATCTAACAATGCTCCCTGGCTAACAAAGACCAACAAACAATTCTTAGAAAATAGGGACAAAGCCCGGAAAGAATGGCATAACAACAGAACTGAATGCAACTTACTTAGATACAAACAGTTATGAAACAAAGCAAAAAGCTAATATGTTCTGACAAAACAAAATATTTCTCCAACCAATTGAATAGCCATAGGAATAACCCAAAACAATTCTGGAAAAGTATCACAAATCTACTTACCCTGAAACCAAACAAAATCCCTCTCCATGCCCAGACAAAATGCCCCTGCAAATAACCATTGTGCTCAACTCACATTTTATCCATAGCATATACAAATTAATAACAGATTCCACTTCCTCTAACCCCATTTCAACAAATTCCTTTCCTCCTCCACCTCTACTACTAGAAGGCAATCCCCAACTAGAAAAATCTTCCTCTCCTATAGAAAGATCCTGTCTCCTGCAGCAAAGCAATACTACAGCATCTACCCCTTTCTCACTGCAACCAATACCAACCACTGAAATCCTGAAACTCTACAGAAAAGTGAAACCATGCTCCCTCTCCTCTGATAACCTCCCACCAGAATACTTAAAACACACTGTTGAGGCCATAGCATGTCCTGTTAGCATTCTGATCAACTGCTCAATTACAGAATCCTCTATTCCCAACTTCTGTAAGAAATCTATCATCACCCCACTTCACAAAGGAGGTAACTCCAATGAACCCCACTATCTAAACTCCTCAAAAAGTGCATTCTCAAACAACTCCTTCACCATCTCACACACAACAACCTTCTCACCCCCACCCAACATGGCTTTCGCCCTTCACACAGTACAAACATCACACTAATCTCCTTCATGGATACTGATCAAAAATCCACCAACTTTGGTAATATCACTTCTGTACTAGATCTGTTGAAGGCTTTTGATACAGTGTCACACAAAAAACTTCCACAATACCTTTCTAATATTAGCTGCACCCCTCCTACCCACCAATGGTTTCATAGCTACTTTACAAACAGGCAAAAATGCATAAAATGTCAAAATAATCTATCAGACTACCAAACTATCCAAACTGGAGTACGTCAAGGGTCCATACTTGGACCTTTATTCTTTAACACTTTTACCAACAACCCTCACACTACTTCTGTAAGCTCCATTATCCAATATGCAGATGACACTACTATAATCTACTCCTCAAACACCCTCCAACAGATAACACAAGATACCTTCACCACAGTCGAAGCCTGGCTAAACAAATCACAACTATTCCTTAATGCCAAAAAAATAAAGCTTCTACTCTTTGCAACAAAACCTCCCTCAACAGACTTTTATATTTTCGCCCATAACAACATAGAAATTGAAATCATATCTCAAGCTAAACTATTAGGTATCACCACTGACAATAAACTTACATTTGAACACCATATTTATAATGCAGTTAAAAAAACACTGCAAAGTAGGAACCCTATGTAGAACAGAGCATGTGTGCTATAGCTTTAAGAAGCATTTCAAGGACTGAACGTGGATATAAATACCAAGCTCTTGGCGATCATAGTGCCATTTTAAGAGTGCAGCCAGAAAGTGAGCATGTATGAGTGTAATAGCTAGTTTGTATATAAGTTTACCTAAGCTAAAGTTAATAAGCCTCAATCATGATGTGTTTGTACAGGTCCCATTTAGGTGATCAGAGTCTTATAACTTCGAATTTCATATGGCTGACACCATATAATTGAAGTTTCAAAACATTGAACACCTAAACGGAGATCTCCAGACAGCACAGAATGAGAAATTTTCCCTTTTCCTTACTGTAGTGTGATCTTGGAGTTGGTATATTTAAAAAGCAGGGTATGTGGGGGGTGCAGGGGGGGGTCTGCCTCCCTGCATAAATGTCTAGGAATGTTTTTGCTTTGTTTTTTTGTTTAGATGTTGAAAGTTTTAAAACTTCAATCATATGGTCCCGGTCATATGAAATTCAAAGTTCTGAAAATTCAGTCATCTAAATGGGACCCATTTGTACATAATAAAGCTGTTTCAACAGAACCCACAAAGTCTTGTCTATTGTATCCTAACTAGACGAGTGACACCCTCTATAGACATAAACACTTCATAGACAGCGCCAACAAAAAAGCTCTCACCAACACATATTTGCTCCCCTTCCTATTATACAGTAACCCCATTTTCACCAGCTTGCATTCATCTCTTCAACATAAACTTCAATCCTGGTACCATAAAATTGCCAAGTTTGCCACAAACAACTCATATCGCTCACACCCCTGCCAAACCTTAAGAGAATTGAACTGGCTAGAATTTCCACATCATCTTAAACTCCTTCAACTGTCCATTGCTAATAAAATTGTCTACAACCCAGATAAATGCCCTGCCCTTAAAAGTATTCTAATACCCTACAGCCCCACCAGGACTCTCAGCTCTGAAAATAAGTATCTTATAACTGTCTATGTATCAAACAAAAGAGCTGGACATTGTTTTTATTCATATACTGTCGCTGATCTCTGGAACTCACTTCCAACCAGCATAAACACCATTGGCAGCTTTAACAAATTTAAACTCTCCCTAAAGAACTACCTACTAAATACTCATATCTACCCCTGCATCTATCCAGATAGATAAACCATCATAATCTCCTTCATGTTTCCCCCAGCTTACCTTTTTCTACCATTAAACCAGTATGAAACTCTAATTACCTGTAAGTTTACTTTAAACAGCTTTACGCTCACTAGTGATTTATTTCCATTCTTAACTAATCTCCTTTTTCTTATATTTCATCCTGCTAAAAAAAAATTATCTATTTTTTTACAATTGCTGTGCTTCTCTCTGATATTGTAATTCAACTACCAATATGTAAAATTCTTCTCATTGTGTTGTAGTGTACTGCAATGTAAATACTTGTAAAATGTTTGTGTTATGTTTTTTTGTACTGTAGTGCAATGTAAACACTTGTAAAATATCTGTTGTTATTCATACATAATTTTTTGTGAAGCTTTTCTCCATAGGCCTCCCCTGAAAATGGGTTCCTTACCCAGTCAGATGTTCCTGGTCAACAAATGTCAATAAATAAATAATAGTGATGGAACAGATGACTAAAATGCTGTGAGTGAGTGCTACTGGTGCAGGCTTTGAACCTTTTTAAGACCCTTTAGGGCATGATATAAAGAGTCACCCCTGGTGTCAAGTGTTACTCTCCTAGTACTGTTGAATTTACTGTTTAATCTAGGGGAATGTGGAGGTATGACAGCCCCCTCCCCTTACACATACAAATTCAGAAACACAGACATTCTCATATTCAAACACACACACACATACACACAAACACACACACACACACACACACACACACACACACACACACACACACACACTTTATACCACTCATATCTTTATGTACACTCACACTCGTAAGATGAAACTCTGAAGTAAAAAACTGGTTGTTGTTGTATCTTTCGGCTTTTCCCGGTTAGGGGTCGCTACAGCAAAACTCCGGTCATCTAATGATTGGCAGTAGATTTTTACGTACCGAGTTGCCAGCCCTGATGCACAACCTTCAACGAAGGTACACCCATTCACACATGTCTCCACACAGAAGACGCTTTAGTTGAGAATCGAACAGGACAACGTCATACTGTGAGGTGACAACGCTACTGCAGCACCACCACCGCAGTTGAAGTAAAAAACTGGTACAAGGCAGAAATCATATTACAGACTTACAAGAAGCCTTAGCAAAAAAACTGAAAAAAACATAAGAAAAACAAATGCACTTGAAACTTAAAAACTTCAGCTTTGGCCGTCTAAGATCTAGCTGTATTCAACTGGATGAATAAGAGAATTTAAGCACCTTTTATCTGCACATTTTTCAAATAATACGGCATTTAAATTGAGTTATTTGTGTTGCACTGAATATTAACTGACTTGGAAATTTTGACTCTGTTTTGTCAGTTAGTGCTTGCTAGATTTGACAGCTGTTAGTAATTGCATGCATGGGAAGTCTCATTCATTGATAGCCTGTCACTGCCTATTTAAGTGGTACATTTAGGAATATTTTCTGCTTAAAAACTTCAGCTTTGGCCAGCTAAGATCTAGCTGTATTCAACTGGACGTATAAGAGAATTTAAGTACCTTTTATCTGCACATTTTTCAAATAATACAGCATTTAAATTGAGTTATTTGTGTTACATTGAATATTAACTGAACTGGAAGTTTTGACTCTGTTTTGTCAGTTAGTGCTTGCTAGATTTTATTGCTGTTAGTAATTGCAGGCGAGGGAAGTCTTATTCATTGATAGCCTGCCACTGCCTATTTAAGTGGTACATTTAGGAATATTTTCTGCTTAAAACTTCAGCTTTGGCTGGCTAAGATCTTGCTGTATTCAACTGGACATATAAGAGAATTTAAGTACCTTTTATCTGCACATTTTTCAAATAATACGGCATTTAAATTGAGTTATTTGTTACATTGAATATTAACTGAACTGGAAGTTTTGACTCTGTTTTGTCAGTTAGTGCTTGCTAGATTTTATTGCTGTTAGTAATTGCAGGCGGGGGAAGTCTCTTTCATTGATAGCCTGTCACTGCCTATTTAAGTGGTACATTTAGGAATATTTTTTGCTTACAAACTTCAGCTTTGGCCGGCTAAGATCTAGTGTATTCAACTGGACGTATAAGAGGATTTAAGTACCTTTTATCTGCACATTTTTTAAATAATACGGCATTTCAATTGAGTTATTTGTGTTACATTGAATATTAACCGAACTGGAAGTTTTTACTCTGTTTTGTCAGTTAGTTCCCCACCCACCTTCCCTGTTTTTGTTTTGGTGTTAATCTTGGTGGCTTTGAAACCGCCCACCCCTCTTGTAAGTTTATGTTTGGATATTCCCTCTGGGCCCATCTCATTTGCTCACTCAACTGAGTGCAGTGAAATCATATTCTGATTTCAGGCACTCCTACGGTGTATAAAGAAAGTATCTGGTAAAGAAAAAAAAAAATTTAAGCTTGTTTCCTGCCTTTCCTGTAAGTGGTCTAGACTGTTTGTAGGCTTCTGAGCCTCCAAGCCTTTCTGTTTTGGAGGGAAGCCTTCTAGCTTAATTTTGTTTGTTAGAACTAGCCGGTTTTCTAGTTTCAACACTCAAATCTGTTTCTTTGAACTCAGCACTTGTTCAGAACTAGTTGCAAGCACTAAATAAGTTGCAAATTACTACAGCACTCAACTTTCCTCACTTGTCTAGAGGAAATCAGTTTTTAGTACTTAATAAATAAGCACCTATCCAGGCATGTCTAAGGGTCAGCTCCTGGTGATTTCTCCTGTCTACCTGATGAATCTGGGCATCTTGGGGCAATGCAGTAATTGCCTCATGTACACAGACAACCCTCTCCTCCTACCATCCAACACTACAACTTGTGAGAGATGCACTTATATTGCCAAACTGGAAGCAAAGCTCTCTTCACCCAAGACTGGACTAGATAGTCAAGAGGAGAAGGTAAACACTTGCACCACACCACACTCATCACATAGTCCCTGAAAACCTACACCACCAAAACACACACATAGAAACACAAAACACACACCCACATTCGCAGAGGCTCTCAAGAGAAACCTGCCCAAGCATCTGGGACCTCCAAAGCAGAAACGCAAGCAAACTCCATCCCCCAACACAACCCAAATGACACATAGCCCACAAACTCAGTGTGCCACTCAACCACAGCCCATAATGCATAACAATGTACCCAACACTCTAGTCATAGGTGACTCTATAGTCAGGCACACTGATGTTCCACTCACCAGGCTAAACAAGGAGAAAGTTACTGTCAGCTGCCTGTCAGGTGCCAGGATCGGCCACATAACGCACATATTCAGGTCACTCCACAACATGTACAAATATGACACTGTCATTGTCCATGTTGGTGTGAATGACCTGAGATGTACCTCCCTGGACTACATGAAAAGAGACATGGAGGAGCTCTCCAATCTTGTAGCCCAGGCAGGTATGACCCTGGTCCTGAGTAGCATCCTGCCATCACCCAGAATGATGCCACAGTACAAGGACAAAATGATTGACTTCAACAATTGGCTAAGCTTCTGGTGTCATTCTAAGGGGATCTAGTATTTGTCTGCCTGGGACAACATGATCGACAGACCACAATGCTTTGCCAGAGATGGCTTGCACCTGTCGCCCTTGGGATTCCAGATACTGACTAAGGCTCTTGCCACCCCTATAGTGCCTTTTTAGGCAAGGTTCAAACGACAAATTCACCACTGTAACAGGTACAAGCAAGCAAAATCTGAGGATAATGCTACTCAATGCTAGAAGTCTAAACCTCAAAATGCACTCACTCGAGGCACTTCTTAAAATGGAGAACATCGACATCTGTGCAGTGACAGAGACCTGGTTCAAAGCTCCAGAGAGCACCCCTGCATTACCAGGCTATAATTCATACCACACCTTTCGGCCACCTAACCCAGAACGAAGCACTAAAGGTGGAGGCATGTCCATATTCATTAAGGATATCCACACCTCCAGGCTAGTTGAACAGCATAATGCAGCCAAGATTATCCAAGTGCAACTAACTCTGGGCAAGACCGATATCCAAATTGTAGCTTGCTACAGAGCCCCCACCATGCCCCAGGATTCCCACTCCTCATTTCTTGATACACTGGAAAGTATTAGGATACAACCTAACACCCTAATAATGGGTGATTTCAACTACCCCACCATTAACTGGGAAAACTATTCATGTACCAACTCTTTTGCTCAACGTTTTCTGGATTTCATAAATTCCAACACCTTGGATCAACTTATTCACACCCCCACCAGGGGCAGTAATATCCTAGACCTGGTCATTACCAACATGGACAACCGGTGTTCCACACCAGAGGTCAATTCCTCGTTGGTCAGATCCGACCACAAGCTAATCACCCTAGACATCCACATCCCTTCCCCACCCCCAATTAGGGAAACCACCATAAAAAACTTCTCCAAATCCATCTTCACACTTCTTAAGACAGAAGTGGCAAACTTCATGACACCCATGCAGACGGACAATAGAGTTATGACTGCTGAATCCTACACAAATGCACTTTATAAGCACTTACACAAGTGCATGGATCATGCTATCCCTAATAGAACCAAGATGCTGTCCTCCAAAAAAAGGAAGCCGATCTGTTGGTCCTCTGCCATAAACAAACTCTACAACAGAAGAAAGCAACTGTTGCAAAAAAGAGTAAAATCCCATGCCTGGAGGAATGCCCTTGTCAACCTCAGTAAGAAGCTGAGATCCCTCATAAAATCCTCCAAAGCTAGTTATGAAAACAAAATTGCCACTGACTCTAAAGACAACCACAAAGCATTCTATAGCTATGTCAAGAATCTCAATGGCAACACTCAGATCTGCTCTGAGTTACAGCACAATAGCACTAAATATACAGAAGCAACTGATATTGCCAACATCTGGGCAGATAGGTTCAGTGCTAACTTTACTCCCCTCTCACCCCCTAGAGGGCCCTTCTCTATACCGGAAGAATGCAACGTTCCTGTAATCATGGCTGCACAGGTAAAAAACACAGTCTCCAAAGCCAAGAACACAGCATCCATGGGACCTGACAATATCACAGGCTGCATTCTACACAAACTACAGAATGAACTGGCACCCTACCTAAGTACCATGTTCAGTCATAGCCTCAACTCAGGCTTTGTGCCCACTGAATGGTGCACCACAACAGTTATCCCACTCCACAAAGGGGAGCCACGACGGACCCCGGGAACTACCACCCCATTAGCCTGATGAGCCTGGTCTGCAAGGCCATGGAATGTATCATCATGGAATTCATAAACAAAGACATTGATAATCTCCAAACTCTAGACCCTACCAGGTTCGGATTTGTAAAAGGCAGATCATGTCTCCTAAACCTGATTGACTTCTTTGAAGCAGTCACCAAAGCCATAGATGAGGGTAAGGTGGTTCACACAGCTTATCTATATCTTGTCAAGGCTTTCAACATCATCCCCCACTCTGGAATTATAGATAAGCTCACTAAACTAGGTATAAATCCCTATGTCACAAGATGGGTTGCCAACTGGCTCACGGACAGAACCCACACTGTGAAAGTAGCAGACTCCAAATCTGACTTCAGACCAGTGACAAGTGGAGTACAACAGGGTTCAGTCCTGGGTCCTCTCCTGTTTGGTATCTACTTCTATGAAGTGCAGGTTAACACAGAAGGTCTTTGGCTAACATAGTTTGCAGATGACTGCAAACTAGGAGCCATAATCAAAACTCCTAATGATGTGGACATACTGCAAAAGGGCCTCACTGAGTCAGATGCCTGGTGTCAAAGCCATGGCCTGAAGCTCAATGCCAAAAAGTGTATTGTCATCCCCTTTGGTAAAAACTCTGTACCCATGAACTACCACATAGCTGGTAGTCTACTTAATGCCGAAAATGTGATAAGAGACCTTGGGACACAGGTGGACAGTAGTCTCTCCTTTGATAATCACATCGCCACAGTGGTCAGGAAATCCTTCTACATGGCTCACCTCATCACAAAAGGTTTCTCATCCAGAAAAAAAAGAGGTCTTTGTTCCACTCTACTCATCACTCATTAGACCCATTATAGAGTACAATGCTCCTTTTGGTATGTACCTCACAAGACATCTACAACAACTGGAAAGGCCACAGAAATAGCTCACAAAGAGTATTACTGGCCTCAAACAGATGCCCTACGCAGACCATCTCAAAAAACTCCAGCTTTACTCCATCGCATATCGACTACTCAGAGGCGATCTCTGCCTAACATACAAAGCTATGTCAAACCCAGAGCTGTTGGACATGCTCCACTTAAAGAAACCCCAATCCCTCCGAGCTACACACTCTAGAGACCTAAACCTTATCACCACAATAAACAGAACATGCTGGAGGGATAGATTCCTGTCCCAGAGACTTCCCATACTCTGGAACAGACTACCTATCTATGACAAACAGAGCTCCTCATTAGCATTCTTCAAGAAAAATCTTGATGATTGGATGGGAGATAGGAAATTCACCCTGGGGATCACTTCTGTGGCTCTGCTTGACAGGGGCACAGGAAAATAATTTTCTTGGGTGGCAAAAGCCAGGGTACATTTTTGGCTAGGCTTATATAGGCCCTAGGGCTAATAACCTAGTACCCTCCTATGAACCTATGAACCTATAATGGCCCTCAGAACATTGTGAGTACAGAGAGATATGCAAGAGCATGCAGGGTCCTCAGAATGTTCCTGCTATTCCAGTGTAGAGAATGCAATTGAAAGTAGAATGAGATCAGCAGGAACCTGTAAACCAAGAAAAAGGTAAACATGGTATCTTTTGTTCTTACCCTTTGTAATGGAGAAGCAGCATAGTGAAAGGAAATAAAAGTAAGAAGGTAGAATCCTCTAACATTTAAATAATGGGAGAGTGCCTAAAATGACAGCACACAAGCGGCCTATGCTAATAGTAGATAAAGTAAATCAGAATTGCAGAAGAAACTATATAAGAAAATGCAGTCCCAGCATTTTGTGGAGAAGCTGCACGTTTCATTTCAAGGCAATGTGCTGATTAAAGTAGCCTTGAGTTAGTGGACTCCGAGATAAGCCACAGAAGTGTTAAAAAGGCACAATGGGAGGATGATTTATTTATTTATTTATTTATTTGACATTTGTTTACCAGGGTGGTCTGACTGGGTCTACAGAACCCATTTTCAGCAGAGGCCTGGGGAGAAAAGCTCCACATACAGTACGATAGAAATACAGCATAATCCAATCCAATACAAATGACATTAGAAATACTATACAAAAATAAGTTGAAAGAACAAACTATGTTACAAGATGTTGCAATATATTATTACACATCTAGACAATTCTATAGAGTTAAAGCATTACAGACAATAATAGTCACTCTCACCATACATGATGTAGGAAAGTGTCCAAAAAATAGTACATAGGTAGTGCAATGTGTGGCTCTGACTGTTATAGTACATGAAAAGCAGAATATTAGTTTCAGTTAGGAAAATAGCAGCCAGAAAGTTAGTGATGCAGATAGATAGTGAGAGAGTTAAGAAGAATAGAAGCAATACAGCTTGAGCATTAGTTAAAGGGTATGGTATAGAAACAGAGAAGGAGTTAGAAGAGCCTTAGGATCTTGCAGACTATGAGGGACTGAAATGTGACTGAAGGGTAGGATGAGGCTAGTGTGGAAGAAGAGGAAGTGCTGAGCAGTAGGCAGGCTTTATGCAAGAGCAGAGCCATATATTTTTGAGATGATTTTTTAAAGAGGCTTTGAAATGGGTTAGGCCAGGCCTAAACCTAGTAGCTAGTGGTATTGAATTCCAAAGTATAGCGACAGAGTATGAATACAGAGAATGACCTGGGTTTCTTGTGGGCTTTGAGATAGCTAAGAGATTTTTGTCTTCTGATCGTAGGGATCAATTTGATGTGTAAGGTGTGACTAGATTGGCTAGTGCAGTGTGTTAGAGTGTGCTCAACAATATACTAAGGTTGAAAGTAACTTTGCTACAGATATGCAACATAAATAAGGTACAAGATAAAGCTTGCTTAAATGTAGAAATAGAGTTTAGCAATATGTAATTAGCATCCATACTAAATGACTGTGACTTGTAAAATAAAAAATCTGCTGAATGGACATTTTTCCTTACAGACTTAAAAACAGGATGTATGCATTTTATTGTCAGTGAGAGCAAAAATGTAAAATCTGCTTTTTTAAAGACACTGTTGCAATGTGTTTCCTCAAAAAAACATGCTTTTCTGCACTTATCAGCATTTGCACAAGAACAGATGTTCTTATACAAAGATCCAAATAGAATACTAAAGACAAAACAGGATGTTCACGCTGTCAGAAAAGCTGGCCTCTTATAAATTCAGCAAAAATGTGACATGACATTGTTAAACAAGGAAGCTTAAGAATAATATTATTAAGTCAGCATTTGCGTCAGCATCTGCAACAGTCAGTATTGTTTCTACAGGATGAGCAATTCTCTAAAATAGAATACCAAGAGGAAATGTATATGTGTGTACATGACTAAAATTGTATATAAAGATCTGTATTAATCTAGTTATGTTAGGGGTATTGGTAGGGACACATTGTCCCGAGGTAAATGTTATAACATCCATGCTGACTGAGAAGTAAAGTAGAACAATAACTAAAAGCTGTAACATTAGTCCATGTGGTTTGTTATAAAAAGCTATTTGTTACTGCTCTGAGTTGGGTGCTGCATAGTATATTCTTTTATCAGTGTACATTCTGCAAGCTTCTGTGTGCAACAAGACTATAAATGCAACTATAACCAGACTTTGATTTCAGCAGAATCCAGCCAGCAAGACTGTGTCTTAAGAAGACTTCAAATCCATCACAGTAAGCAGCACCATATAATTTTTCAATGGCGAGCTAGCCTGCATTCGAACACAGAGGGAGTGGTAAGCCTTGCAGAGGGTCACTTCAGTCAAATTGCAGTAACTAGCATTTGTACGTATGTGTAATTTCTAAACAGAAGTATTCCAGTTTATGCAGCTTGCAGTAGTAAAGTTTTTTCAGACGTTTGAATCCAGATTGAGCCTGCAGTGCAGGAACGTCGCAGTGCCATAAATTCTCCAAGAAAAGGTGGATATCTGTACAGCAGTCCACTGCCTGTTGTACTTCACCAGCTTCTCAAGTGACTTTGAAAAATTTCCAGCCATCTGCAACAACAGCCTGATCACCTGTTTTCTTGCTCACTGGTAAGACTTTTCTCTGTGTCATATTTTTAGTATGGATGCTATCAGACAGAATTCCAGAAAATGTAAGTCAAGTTTTACTCTTAAAGTAACAGAACAACCAGATAAAATATGGAGTAAATTACAATGTTGGTATACACAACATATTAGTAAGTGTAAAACCTTATTAAGGCAAGTTGACATATAGGCATTATGTAAGTGGAGTGTAACATTTGATTGGTATTTGCAACAAAAAATGAAGTATATCATAGTAAATGTTTATTGTATGATTCAAGAGAAACTGCATTTTGTGTATTATGCCATAAAAAGTATTGCATGATATTGCTAAAAAAATAGACTGTGAAGACAGATCTGCTCATGATACAGAATTAACTAAGGGTAAAGAGTTTTCATTATATCCAGATGTAAAGCAGTTATGTCCTGTCAGTACATTAATCTCTGAATTACAACAGCAATCAAATCTGTTATTGACAGAGTCCCCTGTAGATCTTGTAACTCCCTTTAAAAATTATGTACAAGCATGGAATGATGCCACAGCTAACATATACAGATGAGAACAGAAACAAAGCTTATGATACATTGACAGAAGAATCTAATACATTTTTAAAAGAAAAACAAAGTGTGTTTAAAAAGTTCAGAAATGACATCCAAGACCTCTGTCAAAAGTGCATAGGAGCCCTGCAGTCAACAGAGGAATCTAATAACAGGTATCATACTTCCCTTAAACAATTACAGGTAGAAATGACAGACCTTAAACAGCATCTGAAGGAAAAGGAAGAAGAATTAGATGAATTAACAGGGACTAATCTCCAAAATACTATTTTAATATCCCAGCTTAAGGAAGAGTTAAAAAAAAAAAACAGTCCAAATTATAGAACAGGGACAGGGAACCACTACATATTTATATACACAGTCTATGTTATTACAGAGTTTGCCACAGTGGAATGATAAAAAAGGCATATTTTATAACATGCTTGCATTTGAAGAATGGGTGGCATATACAGCAGGATCTGATATATGGACAGATGCATTACTTAGATGTTTCTGGATTTTCATTCCCAAATGTTTTAAAACTTTCATTCAATTAAAACAAGATGATTATCAGTTAAACACTAAAGCAGGACATATGATAGCTGTTTTAATGGCATTTACACAAGGGCAGCCTCTCACAGCCAAATTATTAGATAATTTTAAAATTACTATCACAGATAAATTAATGGAACAAAGTGAACATTTTAGGCTTGCATTTCAAATCATATATCAAAAAACAGACAGAGACATGGGAAAAAGAGAAATACAAAAACAGCTAATACATTGTTTTTACAGCAAGTTAAAGGGGTTCCAAGGGATATTAAATGTATCTATGAAGAAAATTCTAATACCTTCACTGATTTGGTACAAAAACTAATGAGGGGACAGACTATAGCCAATGATGGGACATTATACTCACACCATATCTTTGCATTTGAAGATAATAGTGAGCCATTTGAAGTAATTGGTGAGGTAAAAAATGGGAAGGCAAAGGTGGTGTGACCAACCACCAGCAGAAAGAGATGTGTCAGCACCACCAGCACCTGCCTCTATGTCTGTAGTACCAGGATCAAGCACAGGTAATGAGCAAAAGACACCAATATGCATCTTTTGTAAAAAAAAATAGGACATGTTAAGCAAAACTGTAATCATTACAAAGCCTGGCACAAAAAGAAGGAAGAACAGGGGGTGTTTCCAAAAAGAGAGCAAAAAAATTTACAAGAAAAGTCAGAAAAGAAGGATTATGTACAAAAACCTTACAATATTGGTAAAGACAGTTATAAGAGCCATCAATATACAGGAAAGGGGGAAGTATGCCCTGTAGATTTTCAAACAGTTTCGTCTGTAAATCTGAAACATTTGATAGAACAGGCAGAAGGAATAGCTAGGCAACAGTTAAAAAAAGAGATTGAAAAACCTAAATATGTAGATCATTCAGACACAGAGGAAGATGACAAGCAAAAACATGAGGTGTGTCATATTGCATTTGATAATAAAGGAGAGGATGAGTGGATTTCCTTACAATAGGGATGTGCCCCCCTACCCTGGTATCTTTCCTGACTACCTTTAAAAAGGGTCGAGATGGACAACCACTAATTGATATTTAGGTAGAGGGGTCACTGTGGAAAAATGTCTTAATAGACACAGGAGCAGCAGTATCTGTCACAAACAGACAGTTACCAGCAAATTCTATAAAAAAGTTTTGCATTTCAGCATTTAATGGCACAGGATGTTATGCAGTGAGTAGCCAAAATGTGGACATAAAGTTTAGTCAAGAGGGACAGACATGGAAGGGTGCATTTTTAATGCATCCATCATGCTCAAATACCATTATTGGTGTGGACATTCTATGGCCTTTGGGCATAGTAATTGATTTACCTAATGAAATTCTGTGGATGGGAGACAAACAACAAGGAGAGGAAGAGCAAAGTACAGGTTGCTATGCAATCTCTCTACCTGACAAACCTGAAAAACCTACAGGCCATGTAAATACAGACAGTGAGGATGTATGGAAGCATTTACAACAGCAATTCCCAAATCTGTGGTCCAAGGGTCCCAATGATTGTGGGAAACTAGAAAGCCCAGTAGGGGTAGGAAGTGATCAGGACTATATACCACCTTTTCAAAAACAATATCCTATTCCTAGGAAAGC
Source organism: Protopterus annectens (assembly GCF_019279795.1). Taxonomy (NCBI): domain Eukaryota; kingdom Metazoa; phylum Chordata; order Ceratodontiformes; family Protopteridae; genus Protopterus; species Protopterus annectens. The sequence goes on from NC_056737.1 coordinate 1,665,653,161, forward strand.
AGAATAACATATGGAAAAATGTATTCTAGAAAGGGAACAAGAAGGGATTATACAAAAGGGCAACAGTCCTACAAATTCAGCAATCTGGCCAGTTAAGAAAAAAGATGGTAGTTATCATCTTGTTATTGATTTACGGAAGGTTAATCAATATACTACTCCTAGAGCACATTTGATTCCAGGAGTCCCAGAGTTGGCTGCACATATTAAGCCACAAAGTAAGTGGTTTACAGTAATAGATTTAGCAAATGGCTTTTTTGCAGTACCACTCAGGAAAAAAGATTGGCCAAGATTTGCCTTTACATTTAAAAACCAGCAATATGTCATGACAAGGTTACCACAAGTGTTTCAAAATAGCCCAGTTATTTTTCATTAGACAGTAAGGGCGGCCACGGTGGTGGTGCAGCGGTTAACATTGCCACCTCACAGCAAGAGGTTCTTCAGTTTGATTCTCGGCTGGGGTGCCTTCTGTGCGGAGTCTGCATGTCTCCCTGTGGTCGCGTGGGTTTCCGCCGGTTGCTCCGGTTTCCTCCCACATCCCGAAGACATGCAGTAGGTGGATTGGACACTCTAAATTGGCCCTAGGTGTGAGTGTGTGCACGTGTATGCCTTCTGTGGAAGGTTGGGTGCCGGGCTGGCAACTCGACACTGTAAAATTCCACTGCCAATCATAAGCGGACAGATGATCCGCTGTGGCGACCCCCTAACCAGGAAAAGCCAAAAGAAGATTTTTCATCAGACAGTAGGATCCATTCTACAACATTTGGAAAAGGATGATTCAGTAATACATTACATTGATGATATTTTAATTCAGTCAGAAACAGTAGAGGAGCATGTATGGCTTCTTAAGAGAGTTTTTCATACTCTACAGAAAGCAGGGTTTAAGGTTAAAAGTGAAAAAATTCAATTTATGTCACAAGAAGTTAAGTTTCTAGGTACTATTATAAAACCAACAGGAAGGTCTTCTTGCCCTATATGTGTACAAGGCATTTTATAAATGGAAAGCCACTGACTATAGCAGACTTACATAAATTCATAGGAATCATGAATTACAATAGGGAATTTATAGAGGATTATGCAGACGTGGCTGCTCTCATATACAAAATGTTACAAGAACAAAAGAAATCCACCTTTTAGAGTGGGGATCTCATGAAGAGGATGCATTTTCACAAATAAAAGTAAAACTAGCACAAGCTACAGAATTAATAGCACCCACACCAAGGTTACCGTTTGTGCTACAAGCAGCAGCAGGAAAAAAAACACTGTCTGTGGTACTACTACAGGAATGGCCACATGGTAGCGACAACAGAATGGAAAAAAACATTACGCCCAGTCACTTTCTTTAGCAGGAAGATGACTCCTGTAAAACTGGGCTACCATCCATGTATACAGCAATTATTAGCCATTTACTGAGGTATTAAACAAACTGAATATTTGACTGTATTTTCCAGCATTATAGTACAAACACCACATCAAGCAGTAAAAGCTCTGATAGACAATTTTGAAATTAATAAAATTACAGATGGTATTAGTCAGGCAGTCTTTGCAAAATTGATGGCATTTTTTGGAATGAAAACTGTTACTATACAGACAGGGGACAAATACTATTTGTCAAACCACATGGGATACGAAGAAAAACAGCATAACTGTTTAGAAAATAATAATGTCACCTGATGTGCAATTTTTAGCATCTGATTTTGATCACTTTAAGCCATCCATCTTTGCGGATGGAGCACGATATTGGGACCAAGGCAGATAATGGACAGGATTTGTCATAGTTCCAGAGAATCCATAGCTGGATTCTCCTGAACTAATCAAGTTACCAGGGCATATGTCAGCTCAAAGAGCTGAACTGGAGGCAGTACTGTATGTGCTAAAGTACTACAATCCTGTTAACATTTTTTCAGATAGTGCTTATGTAGTAAATTCTTTAAGACTGCATATGGAAACCTGGGTAGGGCGAGGATTTGTGAATAGTGTAGGTAAACCATTATGGCATGCTGAAGTATTAAAAGACATATATAAAGTTATAACAATGTCAAAACAACAAGGACAGTATAGCATCTTAAAAGTAAAAGCACATCAATAGCCAACCAGTGAAACTTACAGGTTAAATGTGTTAGCTGATACTTTGGCAAAACAAGCAGCACAAAATGGAAAAGAACTTTCAGAATATGAATATGCCAGTGTAGAAGTTAGTGTCTTAAAAAAAGTTAGATGAAGAGTCAATAGAAAAAGACCTGGTAAATATACAAAAACAATAGGGCTTAAAAGAACAAACTAATCAAAGCAGATTAGCAGGTATACCACCAAAGGAGTACTATGCATACACCACCTCCAAAGGGTTACAGTTGCCAAATGTACCATTTCAGTTGGCACGCCAGTTGGTCAAGTTAAATCACCAAATACTGGGCCATATAGGGACTGATAAATTATGGGCAGTTGTAAAAGAAAAGTATTGGAACCCAAATTTAAAAAGGGTCTGCAAGTTGATTGTAGAAGAATGTTTAATCTGTCTGCAGGTGAATGCTAAAAGCAAAAGGCCTCAGTTACTTTGAGTACAGCCAGCGGATGGGCCATGGTATGCAGTTCAAATAAATTATACAGGTCCATTACCAACAACAAAGGGAGGTTACAGGTATCTACTAGTAGTAGTGGACATCTTTTCAAAATGGGTAAAAGCGATTCCTACCAAAACTATGACAGCAAAGGCAACAGCAGAAGCCTTATGAAAAAATATTTTCTGTCATTGGGGATGGCCACGGGTCATAGAGTCAGACAATGGCCCACAGTTTATTAGTGATCTCATTAAGCAAATGTGTAATTTGTTAGGCATACAGCAAAGGTTTCATGTACCATACCATCCACAATCTAATGGCATTGTAGAACGTATGAATCGGACGTTAAAATAACATCTAAAAAAGGCATGCATGGAAAAGGGCAATACATGGGTACATCATCTTCCTGGTATTTTAATGGGTATTCAAGGAACACCAAACAGCAAAACAGGTATTTCCCCATATGAAATAATGACAGGCTGCAAAATGCCCATACAATTACCATTTGACCCAGATTTACCTAATGGTAGACCCATGCTAGAAATCAGCAAACATCAGGAATGGCTAAAACAACTTACTAGTATATGTGACTATAATGCAAGAGAGCAAGCATTCCATCTATGAAAAAAGGTGCCAATATTACCAGCTGAAGAAAACATTCCCTGTGGAACCAAAGTATTGGTAAAAACATTCCAAATGAAAGGACCATGGGCTAGCAATTGGCAAGGTCCTTTTGAAGTAGTGGAACAAATGGGACCATTAGTGTACAAAATCAAAGGAAAAAAGAAAAACAGAACAATGTTGGTACATAAAGATCAACTAAGAATGATCAAAAATAGTGAGTAATGTAAATCTGATTAAATGTATTCTCTTGTAGGTTTCCATCAGAGAAAACCATAATGAAATTGACATGGTTTAAAGTGCATCCTTTTGGAAATCCAGTTTCGGATGACCAAAGGCAAAATGATTCAACAATGGAATTTCTATTTAAAGGATTTTTTTTTTAATTGATAATAGCTATCATACTAACGATTATTGTATTGCTTAGTATTAAATTATACTTACAATCTGTTAATCAAACTGTAAAGTTACATAAGAGAGAGAGTAAATAAATGTGGAAAAATGAACAAGATTGGTCACCATCTTTTAACATTTTTTGGCAAGGCAATGTCGGTATGCAAAAAGCATGAATGTTTCTAATTGTTGGGTATGTAGTTTAATACCAAAAATAACAGGGGTAATGCCTCTAATACCTATTCCACTAAATTCTCTTAGTAGTTGGACGGTATTAATAAAACAGGAGATCAAGTCATAAATGTACAATTACGTAAAGCAAAAGTACAGTGATCTGCAATAGTGCTGGGGATCACATATTTTCAACAAAATGGAACTGTTCCAGTGGGTAATAGCAATTGTATTCAAACAATTGAAATGATAAATTTTCACAACCACATACTAGTATGTGGAGTATTTTCTCATGGTTTTCCTACTTTAATACCAACAAAGGGTCAGCTAATATTAAGTGACACAGCAGTATTTCATTTTTCACAAAATGATAAAAATTAGTGTAAAACCAATATTACATGTTGGCAAAGTAAAACAGATAAAAACTTTACAGTTGTACATGATAAAACTCCTACTATGGGGCAAGTAAATGGCAGTGGTGAATATGCTTATAAATGGTTACCAAAGGGGTGGGATGGCATCTGTTATATAAAATTAGTGGTACCAGCAATGCATCATGTAAAAGAGTTACCAAAAGGAAGCATTAGAAATGCAAAAAAGAAAAGGGATATATTACCTGTGATTGAAAGTCCAGAAAATACAGTAGACTCTTTAGATACATCACGTATATATCATCAAAGTCTTGATTATATTAAATTAAAAGATATGGATTTAGGAGATGATGTAATCTCTGGAGCAGGTATTTTCCCTTGGTACAGAGCTGAAAAAGCCATCTGGGAGCTAGAAAACTATCTAAACTAGTTGAGGTATTGGCAAATGCCACTTTCAATGCAGTTCTTGACATTACTGTTGAAATGACAGCTATACGAACTATGGCTTTGCAAAATTGAATGGCATTAGATTACATATTAGCATCCCAAGGGGGTATATGTGCTTTAATAGGAGAACAATGTTGTACATGTATTCCAGACAAAACAGAATCTGTAAAAGCACATTTAGAAGTGATTGCACAAGTGTCTCAACATACTAGAAAAAACTGGAATGATGATTGGAGTGAATGGTTTAGTAATCTATTTACAGGATGGACAGGAAAATCACTGTATTTTTAATTTCTTTTATTGTTATTGTAATGCTTGGTTGCATATTATTTACATGTATTAAAGTCTGTTTAGCAAAAGCTAGTCAAGTTACTGTTGTTAATTGTCATATTATCAAATAATGCTGAATTTATTTCCCTGGTTTAAAATAAAAAAGATGGAATTGTTAGAGTGTGCTCAACAATATACTATGGTTGAAAGTAACTTTGCTACAAATATGCAACATAAATAAGGTATAAGATAAAGCTTGCTTAAATATAGAAATAGAGTTTAGCAATATGTGATTAGCATCCATACTAAATGACCGTGACTTGGAAAATAAGAACTCTACTGAATGGACATCTTTCCTTACAAACTTAAAAACAGGATGTAGGCATTTCATTGTCAGTGAGAGCAAAAATGTAAAATCTGCTTTTCTAAAGACACTCTTACAATGTGTTTCCTTAAAAAATATGCTTTTCTGCACTTATCAGCATTTCCACAAGAACAGATGTTCTTATACAAAGATCCAAATAGAATACTAAAGACAAAAACAGGATGTTCACACTGTCAGAAAAGCTGGCCTCTTATAAATTCAGCAAAAATGTGACAGGACATTGTTAAACAAGGAAGCTTAAAAATAATATTATTAAGTCAGCATTTGCGTCAGCATCTGCAACAATCAGTATTTTTTTCTACAGCATGAGCAATTCTCTAAAATAGAATGCCAAGAGGAAATGTATATATTTGTGCATGACTAAAATTGTATATAAAGATCTGTATTAATCCAGTTATGTTAGGGGTATTGGTAGGGACTCATTTGTCCCGAGGTAAATGTTATAACATCCATGCTGATTGAGAAGTAAAGTAGAACAATAACTAAAAGCTGTAACATTAGTACGTGTGGTTTGTTATAGAAAGCTATTTGTTACCGCTCTGAGCTGGGTGCTGCAACGTATATTCTTTTATCAGTGTACATTCTGCAAGCTTCTGTGTGCAACAGGACTATAAATGCAACTATAACCAGACTTTAATTTCAGCAGAATCCAGCCAGCAAGACTGAGTGTCTTAAGAAGACTTCAAATCCATCACAGTAAGCAGCACCATATAATTTTTCACAGTGCAGGCAGTAGGCTTGAAAATAAGGTTGTGCAAGGTGGATAGCTGAATAAAGGCAGGTTGGTTGGGGAGTTCAAGCCAGTTTAATTCTAGGAGTGGTTTGCAGTGGTGTGTGAGATATTTAGAGTTTCTGGCACATCTCATTACTAAGGGTTTTGCATCCAGGAAGAAAGAGGTCATTGTCTCCCTCTACTCTTCCCTCATTAGGCCAATCATCGAGTACAATGCCCCATTTGGCATGTACCTCACTAGACACCTGCAACAACTGGAGTGGCCACAAAAGTAACTCACAAAGAGGATTCTCTGCCTTAAACTCCAACTATTCTCTGTCTCATATTGCCTACTTAGAGGCAATCTCTGCTTGACTTACAAAGCCATGTCTGACCCAGCTCTGTTAGAAATGTTACATCTAAAGAAATCCCAACCCCTCCGCACCACGCGCTCCAGAGACCCCAACCTCATTACCACAATCAACAGAATGTGCTAGAGAGATAGATTCATAACCCAGAGACTGCCCATGCTATGGAATAGACTTCCCATACATGTCAAACAGAGCACCTCACTGGCCCTCTTCAAGACAAATCTTGATGAGTGGATGGGAAATAGAAAATTCACCCTGGGGATCACTCCAGTGGCTCTGCTTGACAGAGGCACTGGGAACTAAGATCAGGTGGCACGATGCCAGGGTAATCCTATGGGCTAGGCATGTAAAATCTCCATGGCCATTAGTCTAGTAAACACCTATGAACCTATGTACCTTTGCAACTTTGTTTAGCACTGTTCATCTTGCTTAGAGTAGACGTTTGTAAGTTAAGACAGGGGCACCATAAAGAAGGGAGGGAAGTAAAAATGTTTTGCAAGGGTAGTTTTGGTTGCTGCAGTAAATAAATGTTTGTTTCTATATAAGAGTCCCAGTTTTTGATGAGTTTTCTTTATATTTTGCTGTATATGGGGCCAAATGAAAGTTTATTGTCAATGATAATGCCTAGAAGTTTGATTTCTTGCACTATTTCTATGACAGTGTTGTCAGATGCAAGGGCGTTGAAATGATCAGTGACAGTGGAGGTGTTTTTGCAATGAAAGAGTACTAGTTTTGTCTTCTTTGAATTAAGACAGAGTTGGGCATTTCTTAGCCAGGATTCAACTGCAGTAAACAGTACAGATTATAGTGGAATCATCAACATATTGAATGAGGGTCCCAGAGTGAGAGGTAGTGTGAAGATTGTTTGTGAAAATGTTAAAGAGTAGGGCTCCTAGGATGGAGCCTTGACGGACTCCAGTAGGGTTGTGGAGAAAGAGTGAGAGTTCATTGGACCATTTCACTGCTTGTTTACTATCCTTGAGGTAGCTCTGAAATCATTTTACTCTGTTATGTGAGAAGCCTAAGTTAGACAGTGTGTTCAAAAGTAAGGTGTGAGACACTGTGTCAAAGGCCTTGGAGAGATCAAGGAATACTGAGGCTGTATACCATCTTGCATCTCTGGCCTTGTTCATGGTGTCTGTAAAAGATAATATGGCTGTTGCTCTGCTTTGGCTGCTTTACTTAAGAAAGAGAAGATATAGTTAGGTTAGATCTGACCATAAACAAATCACTTTGGATATCCACATTCCACCCCCACCCCCGGACAAGGAAACCACCGTGAAAAACTTTTCAAAAGCAAACTTCACATTACTTAAGACTGAGGTGGAATGTTTCAAAGCCCCCATGCTAAAGGATAACGCTGTCCAAGCTGCAAAATCCTTTACTAATTCATTCTACGGGCACCTACAAGAATGCATGGCTCGTGCTATCCCAAGCAAAACCAAGATTCACTCCTCCAAGAAAAGGAAACCAGTCTGGTGGACCCCTGCCATAAACAAGCTATACAATAGAAGGAGGAAACTGGTACAGAAAAGAGTAAAATCCCAAGAAGGGAAGACATCCCCGATTAGTATCAGCAAGAAACTATGATCCCTCATAAAATTATCCAAGGTGAGCTTTGAAAGAAAAATTGCCAAGGACTCCAAAGATAACCACAAGGCATTCTTTAGCTATGTCAAGAATCTAAGTGGCAATGCTCAGATCTGCTCGGAGTTAATGCAGAATGGCACAAAATACACTGAACCAACTGATATTGCCAACATCCTGGCCGACAGGTTCAGTGCAAATTTCACCCCCTTACCCCCAAAAGAGCTCATAACCATACCAGAAGAATGTAGAGCCCGTGAAATCACAGACACTCAGGTTAAAACAGCCCTCTCCAAAGCCAAAAACACAGTATCAATGGGACCAGATGGTGTCCTTGGCTGCGTCCTACACGAGCTCAAAGATGAACTAACCCCTCACCTAAACACACTGTTCAAACTCAGCTTCTCCACAGGCTAGGTACTCATAGAGTGGCGCACAGCAATGGTTATTCTGGTCCACAAAGGTGGAGTCACAACAGTCCCCGGGAACGATCTCCCTATAAGCCTGACTAGCTTGGTCTGCAAGGCTATGGAGCATATCATCATGGAACTCATTAACAGAGACATTGTGAACCTCCAAACACTGGACCCTACCCAGTTCAGCTTTGTTAAGGGCAGATCATGCCTCCTAAACCTGGTGGACTTCTTTGAGACAGTTACCAAGACTATAGATGAGGAAAAGGTGGTACACACAGCCTACCTAGACCTCGCAAAGGCCTTTGACACCATTCCCCATTCTAGTATTATAGACAAGCTCACCAGTCTGAACATGTCACAAGATGGGTTGCCAATTGGCTCACAGACAGAACCCACATGGTGAGATTTGTGCAAGCTAGGTCTGACTCTAAACCAGTTACAAGTGGCGTTCCCCAGGGCTCAGTCGACTATGGATGACCAAGTTCACAGACAACTGCAAACTAGGGGCTATAATTGACTCTCCGGCTGACACAGACATCCTCCAAAAGGGTCTCACTGAGACAGATTCCTGGTGTCAAAATCATGGCCTCAAGCTAAATTCCAAAATATGCATAGTCATCCCCTTTGGAAAAATAAGGTACACACAAACTACCACATAGGTGGTAGCCCCCTAAATACGGAAAACGTAATAAGGGATCTGGGGACCCAAGTAGATAGTAATCTCTCCTTTGATAATCACATTGCCAAAGTGGTTAGAAAATCCTTCTATGTGGCCCACCTAATCACAAAAGGGTTTGCATCAAGATCAAAAGACATCATTGTGCCCCTCTACTCATCACTCATCAGACCCATTATAGAGTACAACGTCCCATTTGGGATGTACCTTACAAGACACCTGCAACAGCTGGAAAGACCACAGACGTACCTCACCAAGAGGATCACTGGCCTCAAAAAGATGCCCTATGCAGCTTAACTGAAGAAACTCCAGCTGTACTCAGTTGCATACTCAGAGGTGATCTCTGCCTGACATACAAGGCCATGTCCAACCCAGAATTGATGGACATGATCCACCTAAAGAAAACCTTATCCCCTTGAGCCACACACTCTAGGGATCTAAACCTCACCATAACAATAAATAGGAAGTGCTGGATGGATAGGTTCCTGTCCCAGAGACTTCCCATGCTTTGGAACAAGATTCCAGTCTACATTAGGCAGAGCTCCTCGCTAACACTCTTCAAGAGAATCCTTGACGAGTGGATGGGAAACAGAAAGTTTACCCCGGGGATCATTTCAGTGGCTCTGCTGGACAGAGGCAAAGGGAGCTAATCTAAGGGGACAGCGAAAGCCAATAAATTCTGGCTAGGCTTATGAATGCCTTCGGGCAGATAGCCTAGTACCTACCTATGAACCTATAACCAAAGCAGTTGGGGAAAAAGTGAATAGGAAGCTCCTATTACTTCTTACCCTTAGTTTCAAATAAAACATTATCTCTTACATAGAATAAGTAAAGAAAAGAAAGAAATTCCATATCAGGTACTAGTTTAAAACCTTATAGGACACCAATAAAGAAGCTAGCCCACAGTCATGTGTTAGGAGGTCACATGGTGATGGATAAAGCTAAGCTAAGTTTATCAGCCAGATTGTATTGGCCAGGCATAATAAAGGAGATAGAGGATTTCTGTTCTTGTCCCAAATGCCACAAAACTACACTCAGTTCTGGATTTGCAAGTCCCTTGTTCCTAATCCTTATCATAGAAGTACACTTTGAAAATAACACCACGGACATTATGGGGAGAAAACTACAATTTAGCAACACATATCAGTAAACGCTAATCATAATGGACAATGCTACCAAATTTCCAGATGCAGGATCATTACACAAAACTAATATTAAGGCTATTGCTGGGTAACTGATAGTGTTATTCTCCATAGGAAGTATCTTTAAAAAGTATTTACTGATCAAGGCATATCCTTTAAGTCAAGGGTACTGCTTTGGTTATACCAGTGATTTAAAGTCAAACAGCTGAAGACATCAGTCTACCATCTGCAAATTAATGGATTAGTAGAGAGGTTTGTTAAAATACTGAAATACATCCTGAGAAAAGTTGTTGAAATAGATGACAAACTGCAAGTAGATCTTTCCTATACAGGAGATCGGTGTACCCCCGTAATAATGTCAACAATAGACCTAGGTGTAGTTTTTCTCTGAAATATAGTAGTAATATTAACTCTATCTGTGAAGTCGTTAAATGTAATTGGTTGATTCTACATTCAGATGACACCATTCGGAGGATAGTTGGTGAGGTCCCTAGCTTTATTTTTAGGAATAAACTGACATTAAAACTTTTAGTAGATCTAGTAAGGTTTCAACTAAATTTGGTACTTTTTCCTGTAGATCGTGCAAGGCATGTGATTTTATGTCATGCAGTAATACTTTTATTCACCCATCTATGTCTAGGCTATATAAGTTTAAGGTGCATGCTAACTGTAAGTCGGTTAATTTAGTTTACTTGGCAACCTGCACGGACTGTATTTCGTTCTATGTAGGTAAGACTAACCAGAGGTTGAAAGACCGAGTGTTGCACCACCTGGGTGATATTAGAAGAATGAGTTGTTTGCATGCTTTGTATAAACACATTAGAGACAATGTGGGTCATTATTTTAAGTTTACTGTTATTGGCATTGTTAGTGAGTCTGCTGGGGGGGGGGTATCGTCAATAAAACAGAGTTATTAGAAATGCAATGGATAGTAACACTTCAGGCTCATAGGTTACCTGGTTTAAACTATACTATACCTTTAAAACCTGCTTTGAAATCTAGACCATTGCATCATTAATTGTTTGAATTTTGTATTTTTAAATAGATTGTTCTGTTTTTTGTCTGTTAGGATCTGATGAAGCAGGATATGTGAAAGCGCTTATCCTTTTACAATTCTGTTTTATTAAATAGTTTTTATAGATCCTCTTTGTTTTTATGCTGTTTACCCTGGTTGCTGCACTGTGTTTTATTTGCTGTTTATTCTTTATTATTTTGAACACAGTTTGGCTGTTAGTCATTGGTTTTAGTATTTTTTCTGAGATCCAGTACCTGCCAGCCTGAGATGACAAGGTCGCCAGTCCTCAATGCTTTGCCAGAGATGGTCTTCATTTGTCACCCCTGGGATTTTTGTTACTGGCTAAGGCTCTTGCCATCCCCATAGTGCCTTTTTCTAGGCAATGTCACAAGAACAAAATTCCCAATGTAAAAATACCCTCTAAAAGCAACCTCAAGGTTATGCTGCTAAATGCTAGGAGTATAAACCAGAAACTGCACTCACAGGAAGCAGTCCTCACCCTGGAAGATGCTGAAATTTGTGCAGTTAGTGAAACTTGGTTTAAGGCTGCAGAGAGCAACCCAGTTATACCAGGTTACATTTCCTTCCAGACGTTCAGACCACAAACTGAAGGCATGAGAACTAAGGGGGGTGGTGCATCAATAGTCATTAAAGATAAATATACCTCCAGACTGGTTAAACAGCATGAGTCCCTTGAATTACTTCAGGTGCAATTGACTGTAGGTAAGACCCCTCCTCAGGTCATTGCCAGCTATAGGACCCACTCCATGAATCAGGACAGCCACTCAGCCTACTTGGATCTACTTGAGTCAATCAAAATACAACCAAACACTTTGGTTTTGGGTGACTTTAATTATCCATCCATAGACTGGGTAAATTATACATGTTCTAACTCACTTGCCCAAAGGTTTCTGGACTTCGTTAACTCCAATGCCCTGGACCAGCTTGTTGACAAACCCACAAGGGGCTCAAACATCCTGGACCTGGTGCTCACCAACATGGGGGACCGCTGCACCACCCCCACTGTGTGGGCATCCCTGGTGAAATCTGACTACAAATCAGTCTTGCTAGAAGTAACTATAACACAAGACTCCCCTTAGCAACAACTAGACTAAAAAACTTCTCCAAGGCCAATTACAACCTCTTACATGATGGCATAAATAGCTTCATAGCCCCTCCCCCTACAGACACCTATGTTGAGTTATACATCAATGCTTTATACTTTATTTTATTTTTATTTTATTTTACATTTGTTGACCGGGCTAGTCTAGCTGGAGATATTTCCATTTTCAGTAGAGGCCCGAGGAGAAAAGCTCCACAGAGGTAAAAATTAATACATACGTAAAAAATCAACATACATAACAATAAAACAATTAGTACACAGGTTAGTAATAACAAAAACTGCAAAACTCTTCAAAACTCTTCAAATAAATTAGTACAACATGAATTAATTACTACCACACACAGAGAAATTCAAAGTAACATTATACAGGATAAAAATACTTGTCAGATAAAGATACAAAGATAGGAGGTAAACAAAAGTAGAGTAATAAGAGTTAGGTAAGGAAATAGGAATAGGAAGGAAGGAATAGGAAGGGGTTTGATGAGAAGAGAGCAAGTTAAGATAGTTAACAGATAAAGAAGCAAGGAGAGGATGAAAGGGGAGAAAAGAAAGCCAGGTGGAGAATAGAGTGAAACAAGAAGTAAGAGGGATAGTTTAAGGTAAGTAGTACTAGTGGAAAGTTAATCAGGTTTACAACAGGAACAAAGCCAGTGATTTTGGAAGTGCAGTTTAATATTTTGTTTGAAAAGAGGCAAAGAGGAAATCATTGTTAAGTTAGTAGGTAATAAATTCCATTTTGTACCTACAGAATTGGTGAATAGGGAGTCACCAGCAGTGTTATTAGATTTTATAGACCTAGTCAAGAGTTTACTAGAAGAGCGGAGAGAGTTTAGATTGTTATAGGGGATTATGAGTTGGGAGAGTATAGGAGTGTTATTTGGTTGGTACAGTATTTTATGGGCCAGAATGAGTTGATTGATAGCCAGATAGTTTTAAATTTCCAGCCAGCGTAGTAGTTTCAGGTTAAGACAATGATGGGTTCTGTAAGGGTTACCGGTAGCAAAGCGGGCAATGTTATTGTAACAGGTTGCCAATTTGTTAAGGTTGGTTTTCTTGAGGTTGGTAAAGATGGGTGAAGCATAAAGAAGAGTAGAAATAAGATGGGAGTGAGCAATCCTAGTTCTAGTAGATGGTGTAAGAAATGGTCTAATTCGATACAAGGATCCTATTTTTCTGTTGACTAGTTTAATGGAGATGTTAATATGTTGGTCGAAAGAGAGATTATTATCAATGGTAATACCTAACAGTTTAGTTGTAGAGTCAGGTGAGATAACAGTGGCACTGTTGGAGGAGATAGTGAAGTTTAAGGGGGAGGTCCTGGAAGTGGGGGTAAAGAGAAGAAGTTTAGTTTTTTTGGCATTTAGTAAGAGGAGTCGACTGTAGAGTATAGACTATAGAGTATACAAGTATACATTTAGTAAGAGGAGTCGACTGTAGAGTATAGACTATAGAGTATACAAGCACCTTTACAATTGTATTGAATCTGCCGTACCTGATAGAACCAAAGCAAGATCTTCAAGGAAAAACAAACCTGCCTGGTGGACAGCTGCCATTAATAGGCTATACAATAGGAGGAAGAAATTGCTGTCTAAGAGTAGGAATGAATGGTTTCAAAACTGGAAACACTCCCTCCTCAACATAAACAAGCAAATAAGACTCCTAGTGAAGTTTTCCAACGCTAACTATGAATCCAAATTAGCTTCCCTAACTAGGAATAACCAGAAGGTGTTCTTTAGTTACATCCATAACCTCAAAAGTAAGGCCCAGATTTGCACCAAATGTGTAATTAATGGTACTACATATATAGAACCTGTGGATGTAGCAAACCTGCTGGCTGACAGGTTCAGTGAAAACTTCACTCCCCTGTCCAAACACATATACCCCGAAGCATCCCTAATACCTGTCCCTCACCTAGTATCTCTTTGGAGCAAGTCTTAAAACATAGCCTCTATGTGACTAAACAACATCCTGGGCTGTGTTCTACATGAGTTAAAACAGGAATTACCATCACCATTGAGCATGCTTTTCAATCACAGCCAAAGCACTGGCTTCATCTCAGCAGAATGGAAAACAGTTACCATCATGCCTTTGCACACAGGACCCCAGGAACTATAGAACCATTAGCCTGACCAGCCCTATCTGCAAGGCCATGGAACAAATCATCATGTCATGGATGTTATTAACAAAGATATAGGAAATCTCCAAATGCTCAACCCCACCCAGTTTGGCTTTGTCAAGGGGAGATCATGCCTGTTAAACCTGGTGGACTTCTTCAAGACAGTCACCAAAGCCCTAGATTAGGGCAAATCCATGCATACGGCCTACCTAGACTTAGCCAAGGCCTTTGACAGAATCCTCCACTCAAGCATTATTGATAAACTCACCCAGCTAGATATCAACCCATATAATGTCAGGTGGGTTGCAAACTGGCTCACTGATAGAACTCATATGGTCAAAATAGGGGACTCCACCTCCTTCAGCAGATCATAACCAGCGGTCTTCCACAGGGATCAGTATGGGGACCCCTATTGTTCAGAATCTACTTCTCCAAAGTACAGGCTATTACTAAAGGACTATGGCTGACAAAGTTTTCTAATGACTGCAAGCTGGGAGCGATCATTAAAACAGCTAGCGATGTCAACATCCTGCAAGAAGGTCTTACACAGACTAATGACTGGTGCCAAAGTCATGGTCTTAAACTTAATGCAAAAAAAATGCATTATCATCCCATTCAGCAAGGGTGATGTTCCTGCAAACTATCACATCAATAGCTATACTCTAAGCACACAGTCAGTGGTGAGAGATCTGGGCACACAGGTTGACAGCAACCTTAACTTCAATCACCATGTCTCCACAGTGGTAAGAAGGGCATTTTATATTGCTTATCTCATAAGTAAGGGTATTGCCTACAGAAAAAAAGAAGTTATAATCCCCCCTGTACTCTTCTCTCATCAGGACAATAATAGAGTACAACACTCCCTTTGGTATGTTCCTTTCCAAACATCTGAAGCAATTGGAGAGACCACAAAGGTTCCTTACAAAGAAAATTCAGGGTCTTCAAGATCTGTCTTATGAGGACAAACTGAAATCATTGTCACTTTACTCTGTGTCGTACAGACTGCTCAGAGGAGACCTGCGGCTTGCATATGGAGCAATCTCTGACCCAGCTTTAATGGAAATGCTGCACATTTTCAAGTCAAATAGCACACGGGTCACTGGCTCAAAGGACCTTAACCTGGTATGTGACATTAACAGAATTTGATGGAGAGACAGATTTGTCTCATAGAGGTTGCCCCACCTTTGGAACACGCTTCCTATTCATATTAAACAAAGCCCCTTATTGGCCCTATTTATATGTAATTTGGATGATTGGATGGGTAACTGGAAATTCACCCCAGGGGTCCACCTGTGTTCCTCTTGGACAGTGAGAATTGATTTTAGTGTCAGCTTGAACCAGACACCCTTGAGAACATGGGTTGAACTTGGCTAGGCTTGTAAGGGCCCTTGGTCTGTTAGCCTAGTAACCTCTATGATCCTTTGATCCTATGACCAAGTTTATAATAATAATGGAAAACTTAGAGAATTTAACCAGGAGGTTAGGTATTAATGTTTGTGCCCTCTATGACCTAAAGTTATTTTCAGAGGTTGTAAGCGTCTAAAAACATCTCTAATTAGTGGGATTTCCTTTTATTATTTTTTGTTTTGTCTGTAGCTCTGGAGGTAAATGTTGAGACATATGCCTCCCATGTGAAGATGCTGCTGGTGTTTCATCATAGAATCTGCCTCTAAGACCAGTATCTAGGGTGCCACAGTGGTGCAGTGGTTGCAGTTGTCACCTCACAATGTGATGTTCTCTGGTTCAATTCTTAGCTGGGGTGCCTTCTGTGCTGAGTCTGTATGTCCTCCCTGCATTCACATGGCTGTCCTCCAGGTGCTCAGATTTCCTCCCACATTCCAAAGGCATGCATCTGGAGCATTTCTCCCTGGGCATCTGCTGAAAATGGGCTCTATACCAGTCAGACTTTCCTGGTAAACAAATGTTGAATAAATGTTTTTGCCTTCTCTGTCTTCTTTAACTAGTGTTGAACAGTCCGCACTAGATGATAAACAGTGGCTCCATTTGGAATCACCTTGTGATTCTTAGGAGGTAGATTTTAATGGTTATTTCTCCTTTCCAGCCCTTCGTTTGTTGACTTATTTTTCCACCCTTGAAAATAGAGAGAAGAGCATTAATTAGGGTGCCAGCAATAAGTGCTCATCTAATAGGGCAGGGCACAAAGCACGCTGTATTTTAAGATTGTGAAAGCATCTTCCCGCACTCATTAATAATCATTATTACGGACACGGGATCATAGACAGAGGGAAGCTTAGGAGGAATCTACAAGAGGTGGTATCTTTATAATGAACATGTGAAATAAAACAAAGAGGGGAAGTTGATAGATGAAAAGGAAACTGCAGTGTGATACCTTCATGTAATGTTAGCATTAGGTTAGTAAAAAGAGAGAGTGACTAGGGTTCAGGTATATGAGCTTCGTGAGTCACATGACATTTCACTCACTATTCCTGGCAAGTGGTTAGTACTGCTCAGGTGGGTGTAGACTTTTCATAGAAAACACTACAAATAAGATACATGTTGTTTGGTATTCTCCTAATAATAAGTATTGTTAAAGGCCCAAACTGGCTCATTCAATCTGACATGTTCATATTATAAGAGAGCATTAAAAAAATAAACTAGCACTAAGCATTCAACGAAGTATTATTCAAAAAAACACTAAGTTCCCTAGTATGTAAGACAAAATTATAATGCAAAATATTATGGATAATTGCCTTTACAAAGCTTCCCCATAAATACAACACTATTGTACACAAATAGCAATTAAAATGAGCTCTAGCTATCTGAGATTTATAAACTAACATACCAAGGTCAAATATTACAAACCTCATAATCTGCTGTAGAATGCATAAAACACTGCCAGGGATTAAATTCACAAAGTTGTGTTCAGATTTACTGAGAAATATCTTTTTTTTTTTTTTACTCATTATTCCAGTGCAATCTTTTCTTACTGTGGTGTTTACATCTTTGACTGTGTCTGAACTTGTTTTCGTTGGCACATGAACAGCACATCTGATCACTGCTGTTTGGCCATATTCCACTGGGAGACATTTAATGAACAGAGAAAGCAGTAGCAAAGACCTGAGGAGTAAGTTTCTGTGTCTCTGCATGAAAGACATTTGCAGTTTATCAGCTGGGACATAAAATACACTGTGCAGTGTGCTTTTTTTTCTGACATTATAATTGGTCAGTGTAAGTAAGTAAGGCTGAAAGTTAGCAGATGTGACTTGTTTAATGACAGCTGTCTCAGCCAAAGGAGGTTATTGCTATGGTATCAAGAAACACATGCAGTGAAAACAAGAAAAGATAACTCTTATGTCATCTATGATATTAAAAATGCAGGAAACCTGTGATACTACCATATTATCTCTCTCCAGAACACATTAGCCAGCTTCAAGCGCCATGGCCTAAAACTAATCCCCTCCTCCCCGCTTAGCTGAAATCATAGATTAATTAATTACTTCTTAGGAAAATTCACTAATGGAGATTAGATAGGAACTCAGACATGTTAACTCACTTTGAATTCCCCAGACGTTAAGACTTGTTTGCTGAGTGCATGCACAGCAGACTATGGAGATGCTACTGGTGTTTCTTACTTAACTGTCAGATGCATTGTAGAATCTGCCACTAAGACAGACCAACTGTTGCTGTCTTTGATTGTTTTGACAAGCTTTTGAATAAAGTTATGTTACTGCTTCTGTCTGTTCATGATTGGTTAAACGGACTGAGTTAAGAAACAGATTGTATTGCTGAGGCACTATGTCATACACACAATGGAAAAATAAATTCCACCTGTTAAGTGTTAACTGCCAGAACTAAATGTTGTCTTTGAGAATGTATCAAATATTGTTACCAAGACACTCATTAAAATAAATATTATCTTGCATCTGCTTAACTGTATGCACCTCAACTGAGCTCCTTATACTTAACTGGACAGCCTCCTGATTGGGCAGATGGCATCACTAGTTCCCTTTACAACCTAGCTGTAATCCATACAGGTTATTAATTACTCCAAGTTATTAATGAACAGATCGTATTGCACCACAGTAGTCAAGTTTCTTGACGAAAAAGGAAATAGCTGCTATATTTATATTGCATTTATAATTTTTGTCTTGCTGCAAACAAACCCACTTATAAGGGTGCAAATTTTTATACTGTCTTAGCAGTTAGTGTAAACATTGCAGACATTGTACTCCTGTAGATTGTGACCATTCACTAACAAAGACAAAGCTAATAGCAATGTCTCTTTTCTTCATGTAAATGAGAATGGGCAAGGGGAGAGAGGGGAGAGAGAGGCAAAAGAATAGCCAGTAAACTGTGGCCCTCTTCTTCCTAGACAAAGACTTTAATAATGTTACAGTAGAAACATAATAATTAAACAATCCCTAGATATATATTCCTCTAAGTAGATACATTTAATTTTCCATGCCACTCTTTCCAGTCATTTAATAGTGATCACCTCCCAAATCAGGCAGGGTCATACATGATGACCCTGGTGGAAATTTATGCTGTCCCATCCAGTCATTAGGGCTAACCTTAAAGGTAGCCAAAGTTGTACTTTGTTGGACCTGTAGTGGTACCTTACTTATAAGGCTAGATATACATTGAGGTAGGAAGCTAACCCTCTAGCAAGTGTTGTTTACTTGTTGTAATAGATTTAGGTCCTTAGTGTGGATGTTTGTAGAACCAGTAGTTTTGCAAAGAAATAGAAGGTCAAACAGGACTAGCTCTTCCATGGCTTGAAAGGAGAGACATGGGACACCATGGAGCAGCTAGCAAGCTACTGATTATAAGGAGAGTCGTGCTAATCCATCTAAATAGTTGAAGACTTTATGACCTTTAATTTTCCTGGCTAAAAATATCTGAGACCTTTCCAGTTGAGTGATATGCTTGGAGGTGTACATACACAAGGGAGGGGTAGCATATTCAGTGATTGGTATGCTAAAGGAAAAGTACAGTGGTATGATCTTCTTCTTTGTGCATAAGTCTAAGAAGAACGCCTCTGAACAGACTTTTGAACTATACTCACGCATGTGCAAACATGCACACATGCACACACCTTTTGCACGTCTCTATGCTACAGTCCTCTTCATTCAAAATGCTAATAAAAATGCCTCCACGTGGAAACCAAAGAAACATATTTTACATATCTCTCTTTTTAATGCAATGCCTTTTCTAAAGACAAGGAAGACAAAAGGCATAAGAAAAACAAGAGGGCTGTTTTCACTTGCCATGTCTCGTAAACAAAGGCAATACACTATCTGTCTGTCTGTCAATCTCGCTTTCTTTTCAATCTTTTTTTTATCTTTAAGTGATCCAGCCAGAAGCTAAAAACTTATTTGGTCCTGATGAGTTACCACAACTCCTGTAAGTTCTGAGCACCTGTTTTAACAGCAGTACTCAGCCTCTTTTTAAAGCAATACTAATATTGCCCTAGCCAGGAATTTACATTTCCTACTCAGGCCCTTGAAAGTTTATTTTCTAAAGCTAACTCACCATGCATATATAAACTTTGCCAGGAAGAAAAATCCAGGTCTTTAGCCTTAAGCCCAAACCCTCCAGCCTTCTTGGACCATAAAACATTGTACTTTATGTGCTTTATTAAACCCCCATACACATGTTCCAGTTATGTAGAACTTCTTTACTTTATTAATCAAAATGTCTAAAGTCATAATCTAATGTAAGTTTTGGTTAAATACAAAGTACAGCCCATTTTTTCCCTTTCTCCATATACTTCAGTTAATTTCAATATCAATTCATTTGAAGTATACCCAATTTCTTCCTTTCTGCATACCCTTTTTAACTACTTTAATATCAAGTCTTCACATAAAGTTATTCTGATTAAATGATACTGAGCATACCTCTTGACCTCTTAGAGCAAGGGATCTGGATAAGCCATAAATAATGGTGGGACAAAGGCCCAAAAATAGGGACAATTTTTAAATATTGCTTTTACAAACTTAGAAAGTTGATAGAATAACAGGTGTTGCATTAGCATAAATGTTCTGAAGTATATGAAGTCTGCAACCCAAATGTCTGTCATTATTTTCTGACTTCAATCTTTAAAGAAAAACTGCACATTAAATCACAAATATCTATTTTTCACTCTACCTTTGTTTTCTGAGCTATTTTAACACCTCAAAATCACTCTGAAATTCTTCTTATAGAAGTCTAATAGTTTTTCTGAAAAATGGCTGCCAATGGGGCTTGACATATTAACATGAACTTGTTTTTCTTCAAATCTTTCTTTTTCCCATAATCCATAAGTCTACTTTATATGAATCATAAGGAAGTATTGGTGTATTCCCATGCCATTGACATATAATTGGATTAGTGTCATTTACTCTCATCTTAGACTGTATACCTTCTGTAACAGGACTCCTGCATTTCTTGAATGGCCCTCATTTGTGTGTGTCACAGGGCTTGTTTTACAGTATACTCAGGAGTTATTCAGCTGCAACCAGAAAGAGTAGCTCAATTGCAGGCCTTTGTTCAAATTATCATTTTGTAGTCCAAGTTGAATTTACAGTCCCCCTCCCCCCACACTTTGATAAATGTGTTGATACTTTATAAGAATTACAAGGAAAATATTTCCCAGCTTTTCACTAAATGGCACAGACACCTTTGATACACATTTAAGTCATCTTAAAATGTAAAGTAGTATAAACAACAAATGTTTAAAGCTTAGCATTTCAATACTGTAATGTAAATTTGTCAAAAGAGGTGACAACTGCCTTTGAACCACTGATTGATCTAATTACTCTGTTTTGCTATGAAATGCACAGTTACATTAGCAGCAGCTGTGAATCAGTGCAAATTCTCTTCCTGTCTGCAATAAAGTCAGTGGAAAACAGTTTCACACCTCTCTGTCTTTTTACATCAGCTTCTGACATCAGCAGGACTAATTACCTGTATAAGATTGTCAGCAGTACCTGACTACAAATTTCTCTATGTCTGTGGTATGTCATGCAGGTGCAGACAAATTTCTCTTCAAATTATGTGAGAAGGTAAACTAAAAAAAAAATGTGTGTGGTCTTCCCCTTCCTTTGATTTGAAGGTAAGGAAATGCAAGTTTTATAAAGCATAAGCAGGTTTCTAGTACCTATACAATACTGGAAGCAACTTGTAGGGAGAAAAGCATCCTAAGAGTTGAGTTAAACTATAGAAGAAGGTGAAGTTTTCCTTTAATGATTTGCCAAAAACTGACAAGTTTATGAAAAACAGACCAAAAATATAAAGTGAAAATCTGGACATTCTGTGAAAATCTGTACGGTTGAGAGGTAGGATACCAAGTAAAAAGTGTGACAATAATGTCACCTTATGAGCATTAGCCAGGTCAGTGTATTGAACAAAATGTAATCAGATTGTAACCATAACAATGCAAAACAGAAATGTAACCAATATTCTTTGTAAATAAATGAAGCAGGATTTCAAACCTAACCATGTGTTTTAATAACTAAATCAGCTCATTGAGTCACCTCCTAAACTTACAGCAATTACAGGAATTTGCATCAGTCCAACAGGCCCAGCCTCTATTAACTGACCCACAACTGCTTCAGTCCCAAGACAATAATAAACTAAAGTATTCTTAAAACCAATCAGGCATTCTTAAATCAAAATAAGATAATCTTAAAGGAAGTACCTTACAGAAGCCTTCAGCCATGTAACTACTTGTTTGCAAGCAAATAATTCTAAAGTTAAATAGCCTTTTAGTTACAACTAAGCAGAATAATTAGACCGATGCTCCACATTAGGTCTAAACTGCAGTCTGCTGAACAGTATCTAGTAAGAGCGAAATCAGTAGTTACACTTGAAATTGCTGTCTGCTCACCAGGGCCAGCCTTAGCCAAAATGGTGCCCTAGGCGAAGTAGTGCTCTGGCGCCCCTTAAGCTCCACCCTCACCACACTCATGAAACACCCCTATTTGAGCCACACCCACTGGGTCATTCCCCGAGAAAGCCACTCCAGTCATTTCTTTAAATTATTTAAATGCATAGGAAGAAAAAGATACCTTGCAATATATTTAAACTGCAGCTACCTTTGCATATGTATTTTCTATTTGAAATATCAGAGCCAGATCATGGTCAAATAGGGTTCTAGGAAGGGTAATAGACCACCACCCCAGCAGCAGCCCCCTCCTCAGCCATTCCAGTATTCCATTATTTGATTATCTCATCAGTTGCTACGCATATATTTTATTATTTGCTTCTACAATGACTACAGATATTGAAATAGCACAAACACAGATAGCCATTTGCTAAACAAACAATACAGTCTCACAGTGAAAACAGACTTAGCATGAGCAGTAAACCTGTCTGCCCTTGAAACTCATATTCATTGAAATGGCAAAACTCACATTCATTGAAACAGCATGAAAACCCACATTCATAGAAATGCATCTGGTTGGTGGAGAATTAAGTTTACCTTTGGGCTGTTTTCAAAACAGACTCCTTGCACACATTTTTAGGGCCATGCATACATGTATTTATTCTTTAATTCACTTTTCTGATTGTGTTGAATTATATTCCTTGTATTATATTCCTTGTATAATACAACACCACTTGTTAGAATATGTTTTAAATTTGTAGTTTTAAACATTCTTTTTATAAGCAATGAAACAAAATGTATGAACCAAACACTACCCATTTCAGAAAATTTCAACAATAAAGGGCCACTCAAGACTTCTGTCATTACAATCCACCAATATTACTCCACACGCACAATATCTGCAGATGTAAAATCATCTGAATTCCACATTAAAGAAATCTGTAACTAATGAAGAGGTTGCTACTGGCAAATACCTTTACATATCAATGTTGTCTGCAAATTCAGCGCCTGCTGCCCTTGAAAAATTAATTGCCTATATTACATTAAAAAATTGATAAGTTGATAATATTGCAATAGGAAATGACTAACAAGTTCACTGTCACTAGGTATCTCATACAAAAGGCCATACTCAGGAGTGTAGAACCCTTATCCACCCTTATAATACACCAAATAATCAACAATCATATAGGCACTGCATATCAGCATTCCATCTACATGGTGTGGGAGTGGAATCCACATCCTTCTGCACCAAGGGCAATTATGCTACTAACACTGCTTTCAGTTTCTACAACACAGTGTGCCATTTGATAAACAAAAAACAGCTAGTTGCACACTGAAAACATTTACACTTGTTACAGTGTGTTAAATTTGTAGTTTTGAACATTTTTCCAGTAAGTAGAGATTCTTTCGGCTTTTTTTTCCCAGTTAGGGGTCGCCACAGCAGAACTCCGGTCCGCTAATGATTGGCAGTATTTTTACATGCTGAGTTGCTGGCCCTGACGCACAACCTTCAATGAAGGTATGCCCATTCATGCGTGTCTCCACACAGAAGATGCTCTAGCTGAGAATCGAACAGGACAACATCTTACTGTGAGGCGACAACGCTACCGCACCACCACCGCAGTTGAACATTTTTCCAGTAAGTAATGAAATAAAATGTATGACCCAATAATGACAAACCTGCCCATTTCAGAACATTTTAACCATAAAAGACCCCTCAAACAGTATCAGTCAATAAGCAAAATCTGCAGAAGTAAACATCATCTGAATAATTCTACATTAAAGAGATTTGTAACTAATGAAGATGCTATTACTGGCAAAGAACTTTACATTTCAGTGTTCCATCTACAAATTCAGTGCTTGCTGCCCTTGAAGAATTAATTGCCTACGTTGCTTTAAAGAAAAAAATGGTACACTGATAATATTGCAGTACAGAATGACTGAGAAACAGACAAGTTCATAGTAACTAGGCATCTTAAACAAAAGGATGGCACACTAAGGAATGCAGAACCCCTATCCCCTCTTAAAATGCAATAAATAAATTGGCAACTAGGACATTACATACCATGCCTCCATACCTCTCAACCTCTTAGCACAAGAAATCTGAATGTAGCCTAAAATAATGAGGGGTCAAAGGCCCCCAAACAGGGACATATTATAAATGAAGTCTTATAGACTTAGAAAGTTGCTAGAATGACAGCATTTATCTTAGCATGCATTTTCTGACGGAAATGAATGCTGAAAATCAAATGTATATTGGCATTTAGTTATTTAAATCCTCAGTGATTTGCCAGAAAAAACACAAATTTTATGACGAATAGGCCAAAAATATGAGGCAAAAATCTGTACAATTGAGAGGTATGATATATATATATATATATATATATATATATATATATATATATATATATATATATATATATATATGCATATATATATATATATATATATATATATATATATATATATATATATATATACAAAAGTGTTATGTAAGAAACATAGAAAATGTAACATAGTCAAATATAATTACATACAAAGGTAATACTTTGTAACAATTTTCTCACAAAGTCTCATCTAGAAAGTGACTACCCAGAAAGACTTAAACAAGCTAACAAAATGGACAACATATATTTTCCTGAACATATAGTAAGTAGCTTCTTTGCTTTCTCTCACCAACATAATTATTTGTTGATCATCTGTAATTCTCCTTAGTTAATAAGCAATATATTTCCATTCTTCTTATGATACTTTGTTGACAATCCATATTCCTGCTCAGTTAATAAAACAGCACAATAAGCTTTAGCCTGTTTGTTATTTATGTTTTTGAATGGCTTCTTCCTTCATTCAAGCTAACTAGACAGCCAGCTTCAAAATAAATAGTTTCTGACAATTTTTACTCAATTAAAAAAGACATTTCTTTATTTTATTTAGTTACACTTTACAAACTTCCTGACAAAGAAGTCCATAACCTGATGAATGGTCCAAACACCAACTCAGATGCCTGTAATACTAGAACCCAGCCCCCTTCCCCCTTGCAATAGAAACAAAGTTTCCCGTACTTTCCACTGACAAACAAAATTGCATACTTAAAATGAATAAAATCAACAACCTAAGCTTCTGAAGCTACAAGCCTTAAATCAGATACATCCAGTGCAAAACAGAAAACCTTTACCGTTCCCTAGACAAATTCAAGTATTCCTAAATGCAGGCATGCACCCATTCTTCTCATCTTCTGTTTGTTGACGATTTAAAACTGTATAGTTCATCAGATGAGGAACTGAAAGCACAGCTGATGCTTGTCAAAACTTTTTCAGATGATATTAGAATGTCATTTGGCCTTGATAAATGTACAAAAGCAACCTTTAAAGCAGGAAAACTGCAGCACCAGGAAAACATCAGTTTGGGACAAGAATGTGATATAAAAGAACTTGAGCAAGAGGGAGTGTATAAATACTTGGGAATGGATGAAGGATCAGCAATACAATTGGTGTCTTTAATGACGCCGTTTAAAGGACAAGAATGGCTTACCAGTGAGCCTATTTGTCCGCAAACTGAAGGGAGGTGGAGTGAGAAGCTCCTTTCCCCTACTTATGTGAGCATCATTTGCATTAAGTTCAGTTTTGGCAGTGACTTACAGGATCCCACCCAGCCACCCTTAATTTAAGCCATTAACCAGAGGCAGCTGGTGGCTGTCTTGTGCCTTCCCCCACTTCTATCCCCCTGGTTGTATTTCAGTGGCCTCTTCATCACAGAATGTGGTTTCAGGATTAAGCCTTGGCCAAGGCAAGTGGTGTTTGGAGTGAGAGGCAAGCCCTAAGGCTAGGAGACAGTATTCCATAAAAAAGCCATGCATTTGATTATAGATATATTTGCCTTGTATCTTAACCAAAGTAGGAAAAGTAGGCATGGGCTTGTAGTCAATATCTTAAGGTGAAAAACTGTTGTCAATGGAAGTATGGTAACTTTTTTACTAGGCATCTGTAATTTGTCTGTGGACCAGCATGAAGGCTAAATACGTGCACTAATGCTATTGTTAAGAATGATGGTCTCATTTTGTTAACAGTGGGTATGCAGCATCAGTAAGGCCTATAAATTTGTTGGAAGGTTTTTCCCTGATGTGATCTCTTTGAAAATAAATGTGTGATTTTGTAGCTTTTCATTTTTCAGTGTATAGGCACTCTCTACCTGTGTGAATGTCAGCTTCACACATACAAGATAGGAAGGAACAGTACTGTATCAACAGTGCTACACTCTTAGCTGCCAACCAGAAGGAGTAAGAATAGCTGGGAGAAGGGCACCTTTTTACTTTACAAAGTAATGGTGTTTATTTATTTTTGATGAGTAAACACATTTTTGCTTGGTCCTAAGATAGTAGGTTTTAGCAGGTATTGCCATTTATGTCAACTATATCTTTATTCTAGGGGGAAAATGGTAATATGGGTTTTGTCAAGTTTTTCTAGATTTTCAGGCCTTATACCCATCTTTTTGCTCTGAGGTCATATATGAGTTTCACCATTATGTATCTACCATCAATATGCACTCATTAAATACTCTGTCATCATCTAAAGTTTCCTTAGACCCATAGGTACATAAATCACCAGATCCGAATGGAAGATAAGTGGTATTTCACCATTTAGGTGTCTTGACAAACTATATCCTCCATGAACTGAAATATAAATAGGTCTATGCCATATTTCTTGACCCAAACTAAACTATGTTATCCTGGACCCATTTGTCATCTACAGTTGGATCTGAAGAATATCTGTCCATCATATAATTAATAACAAATAAAAATTCCGTGGGACCAGACCACAATATTTTTAATCACAAAATTAAAACAGTTAACACAGATTTAGCGCTTTCGTCTGCCGTGTGCAGACTTCATCAGAATAATAAATATACGGTGCCTCTTGTTTTTATACAGTTGTTTTAAAACAAATTAGATAATTAATTAATTATAAATTCATTGAACCTGGAGTTGGAATAACAATTAACTACTTAAAACAGCTTAATATGGCATTTCAAAGCAGTGGCTCAAGAATGAGGTTCTTCCTTATATGGTTATTTAGTTTGAGAACAGGAAATGCATGATACATTTGCATTGCAAAGTGCTATGTGCCTATTCTTTTTATGTTCTTCTAATTTTAATATAAAATTGATGAAATAAAGTGGATGTTTTATACAATGCCTTTGATTTTATGTGTTATATGAACACCTGAGTTAAAAATGAACTGTAAAGGCTTATATTTTCAACATATAATAAAATATAACTTCCAAAACAATGTTTAACTACACATGTTAAAAATGAACTACATAATTCAATGAAAACCTTGTATATTGTAGAAAGGTTTTCTATTAATTCATATTTACAATTGTTTTTGTGCAAATTCAATATATATTATATATATTAATGGATCTTATTTGCCAATAAATTAGTTTACAAAAATAAATATGCATTTTTCCATATATAAATATATATTACAATTATAAAAAATAAAAACATGTATGCACTTGTGTTAATAATAAAATATATATACAAACTTTTACTTATAAAATGACACTTTTACATAAAAATACACGGGCCTTAAGAATGATTTCTTTGTTATATAATCTCAGTATGGGATATAGAATAACAAAAAAACTAAATCTACCCCTAAAAATTTTTTATCTACCTGTACTCTATATGATATTACCCTACTTGTGTGTGAAGCTGCTGTTTATGTACATAATCAAAGCCTCAACCTGTGTGTATCAAACATTGAATGACAAATATTTAAACCCTTGAAGCTTTGTCTATTAAAATAACAACAACAAATGTTTAAACCCTTGAAGCTTTGTCTATTAAGATAGCTTTTATGTTGATGTATTCGTTGAGCCCAGGAGGGGTGTTGGATTTTAACCTTAGTTGCCATTTAATTTCCTTCTGAAGTAGAATATTCTTAACATCACCTCCCCTAGGGTCTATTTTAATAAGTTCCAAAATTCCAAACTTGAAATCTATAAAACCTACACATTCAACAGAATGTTTAAACAATGCACTCGTCTCCTTTCTCTTTTTAATGTCGTGGGTATGCTCATAAATTCTTTCTCTGAGAGTCCTCTCAGTCTTACCCATCTAGAAGGAGGGACATTTGGAACAAGTAGCCAAGTACACCAACATCCTGCTTGGACAATTACCTTTGCAAAAGGCTATTTTGGTTTTTAAACCATTATCCAATGTAATTTCCACAGGTTGATTGATATATGTACATTGCCTGCATCTACCACACTTTGTGGTACCTTCCTTTGTATCAATTTTAATATTTCCTATTTCAAAAAATCTTTTAAAATTTGTTGCGGTCTTGTATATAAATGTTGTTTTTTTCCCACTGTTTCATAAATCTCTTTATTGGTTTTAAAAATAGACCAATTATTTTTAATAATATTAGTGAAACAGTCTGAAAAACCATTAAATTCTACCATACAAGCACCCATATAATCCATAGATTTGTCTAACTTTTTCTCCTTGGGAATAAACTTTTCACCTAGTAATGGTGTATATTTACTACCCCATCCCTGATATACTTCTTCCAAGATGTCACCAACGAATTGCATAGGATAGCCCCTTTCCAAGAATTTTTTCATTAAAAAAGAAAATTCATTCTGTAAATCTTGGTATTGTGAGGTCATCCTTGCTATTCTAACAGCCTGACCCTTAATAATACTTTTCTTTTGGTGTAAGGGATGTTGGCTGTTAAATTGTAAATAGCTATTACACCATGTTTCTTTACGAAAAATATTAGATTTAAAACCACTAGCTGTTTTACTCAGGGTAATATCAAGATAATTTATACTTTGGTTTTTAATTTCATGGGTAAAAGACAAGAAGGTGGTGGTTTGGTTTATGTAGGACATAAATTCTTTTAAATCATCTGGAGTGTCCTCCTCCCATAATAAAAAAATATCATCCAAGAATCTAAGATATATTTTTATATTTTTCATATAATTAAAACAATTATAACTAGGTGCATTTTAGAGCTGAATAACATAACATATCCAGGGAAACGTGCAGGTGGTTGGTGTGACAGCAAGATGCAGAGGACAGGAAGAAATGGAAACAGTTGATCTGCTGTGTTGACCCCTAACGGGAGCAGCCGAAAGAAGAAGATCCAGGAAAACACAAGTTTGGAAAATATCTGTCTTCTAAGATCTCTTTTAACACTAATAGCCAATAGTTTGTCACTGTCTATTGTCAAAGACCTGATGCTTTCTTAAGTCAAACAGCACAAAGGCACAAGCTCTCTTAAATATAGTGAATATGCATTCTGGGCTAATTAAGACACACCTGAAACATGTTTCAAGTCAACAACATAAAAAAAACAATCAAATTTTTGGAACATGTCTTTTTCTTGCAGTGAGTTTGATGGGTCCAATCCAATTTACTGAAAAGCTATATGCCAAAAGCCATAATACTGAATGCAGAACTATCAAAATACCAACATGTTAAAACGCTGAAATCAAAATATGTACTTTGTCACATGTGGAGTGAGCTGAAATTGTCTCCCTGCAGGATCCATGTTAGCAATTATTTCTGAGTTCCACTAAAAGAGAAATGTTGCTGTTTGTTGACTGTCTACGTTTTGACGCTGTGTAAGTATGTCCTACATGTATGCTGTTAGTAGGCATTTTGAGATGAACATTGTAACATTTCAACATTTTGACATTTCAGGATTTACATTCAGCATTATGACTTTCAGTAAACCATTGCTTAATGAGTTGTCACACACTATGGTTGGATAGAAATACCAGCATTAATTTCCAGTCGATGAGAAGCAATCAGTCTATATTTCTATAACAGTCTGTACACAAGTTAATTGCCAAAATTTGCCCCAATGGTTATTTTTTAAAACCATGCCCAGTATATTTCAAACTTAAAATGATATACATGGCTGACTGACAAGCCATGTTTACAAAATGAATTTCATGCACTTTTATTTTTACTGTCCTTAAGTGCTCCATATTTTTGTCATTCTTTCCTTCTTATCAACATAAAATGCAGTTGATTGACAAGCAGCTCTCTCTCTCTCACTTTATATATATTGAATGGATTGAAAGGCAATTGCCACAGCCATTGAAATAATATGCCTTCCTTTTTTTTGTATGAATAAATATGTTGCTGGGATAAATATAATTACAAGTACAACACCAGGAGCAATTTTATCTTCCTAATATGTTCATTTTTAAAGTAATAAGCCAAGATTCAAAATCAAGCCTCGCCACAAGTGGTTAGACTGCAACTAAAACTGACTTTTTATTGCAATCTCAGAAAGTAGAAATCCAAAGTCTCATTTGCTGCAACGAGGAAGACATTATTACAAACTAATTTGTATGTCTCTGTATCTCTCGGTGATTACCACAAGCACTAAGAAAACCTTTTCTGGTGCCCTTGTGATAATCACTGCTGGCAGCTGATACATCATTTTAGCGGAGGCACTCCTTCATTCCATTTCCCCAACCACACACATATAGACACACAAATGCACATACACACACACACACACACACACTCTCTTTCTCTCACATACAGAAACAAACGGTTTGAATTATACACACATACACTTACTCACCTTCTTTCTAAATCAAACTGCCACATGGACTTAGCCCCCTACTTCACGGAACTGCTAGCTTAAAATTTGCGCGCGACTACAAATTGGATTTACTTCCAAGCTGGCGTAAGCACGCATGATTCTCGCTAAAGGCGAAGACGCTAATACCGCAGTCAACCTGCTGTAGCTGAAAAAGTGGGAGGGCGCTCACCCCCCCATGGTTCCGACGCCCTTGTATTTTTATTTATTTTTTTTATTTTGATTAGTTTAGTTAGTGCATTCTTTCTTCCCATCACCTGCTGCAGGCACTGGGAAGAAAGAATGCACTAATTAAACTAATTAAAATAAAAAAATAAATAAGTCAAAATTGTGCCCTTTACAAGGCCGGCCTGTACGGCGCCCTAGGTGGTCGCCTAGTTCGCCTATGCCTAAGGCTGGCCATGCTGCTCACATCATCAATCCTGTGAGAGAGAAGAATGGCTACTGTTATCACCTAGATGTTTACTTTCAACAGCTGGTCTGCCTTTTCCTGTCATAGACATGCCTTCTCTAGGGCCTGATTGACTTTCGGCCTTGTCATCATCTGTGACCCATCTCCTACCTCTCTGCCTGCCTGTCAGCCAATTACCTAGAGGAATGTAACCCAGTACAGTGTAATTAGGCAATTCATAGTTCCTTGTTAGTACTCTTAAGCAAGCAATAATACCCAACAGGGAGTGTGTTATTATGGAAATAACACCCATCCAGGGTTGTTCTGAGGCCCGACGCCACAGGTGGAGGGCCTGAAAGGCATTATTTCTACAATAACACACACCCTGGTGGGCATTACTGCACTTAGAGAATGGGCTATCTGTAAAGTTGTTGTGTTTTACTTACTTACTTTTTTTATTACTATATTTCTTATGTAATTTTTTATGTAAAATAGTTTTGCCACCTAATGTTTCAAAGTTCCTGTAGTATATGTAAATGGTGTTGAAGAAGCATTTTACATACAAAATATAATATTTAAAAAAAATCCAGATATTTACTTTATTTTTTAGTCCCTTACTCCTAAAATATGTGGTTTGCTGCCAGTCATATATAATAATGACATAGATTTGACTTTCAGACTTTTATTTCCTTCAGAAATTTCATGCTAACACAAATCATGTTATTTAAGCAATTTTGTAATTTTATAAGAGCAATAATTAAAATCTGTTTCTGTTTTTGAGTCTTTGTTCCCCCTTTTATTTAGGCTTTATCCACATTTCTTGAGCTAAGAGTTCAGGAGGTATCCAAACCTCTTTATTGCTGCTGACAGTGTTCGAGCAATCTCACTCACACACACACTTTGTGCTTCAGAAAATGCATGCTAACACAAATCCTATTATTTAAGCAGCTTTGTAATTGTATAAGAGCAATAATTAAAAGCTATTCCAATTTTTGAGCCTTTGTTCCCCCCTTTATTTTTCCCTTTATCCAGATTTCTTCAACTGACAGGTCAAAAGTAATGCAAACCTCAATAAACAAAATTAACCGGGTAAAAAACACCTAAAGTAAACTTGAAACCAGTAAAAATGTGTGGGCAGGCATAGTGTTATACACAGATGGAGGTCCAAACTGAAACACATCCTATTTTAATCAGGACTTCATCTGAATTTGATGGCATCCTGATTAAAATGGGACAAAAGCTCTTAATCTTTGAAAGTTGTAACAAAGTGTTTTATGTTTTATGCCATGTTTCAGTTTGGACCTACATCTGTGTGTAACACACTGCCTGCCCACCACCTTTATATTGGTTGCAAGTAATGCAAACCTCTTTACTACTGCTGCTGCCAGTGGTCAGTCTCACTCACCTTATAGATTCATAGATGTTTACTAGGCTAAAGACCTTAAGGCCATATTTAAGCGTAGCCATCCATCCCAAATCTCTGACAAGTTCTGATACCCTTGATAAGTGTAAACATGGGCCTGAGAGATGAACCATTTACAGGTTACTTGTGCCCACTAGACACATAGGTGCCAAACCATGGATGAATTTCTGGTTTTCCATCCAATTGTCCAAGTTCCACTTGAATTGGGTTTGGGAGAAACTCTGCTTTACATGGATGAGGAGCCTGATCCATAGACAAGGTAGTCTCTGGGATACATACCTATCTCTCCAGCAGGTCCTATTTATATCACAGGCAAGGTTTAAGTCTTCAGAACGGGTAATTTTGGTGCTGTTTGTTTTGTGGATATTCAGGAGGTCCATCAGAGTGGGATCTGTCAATGCCCTGTATGCCAGGCATAGATCTCCCCTCAAAAGCCTGTAGGAGATAGAATAAAGGGATAGGGCCTTGAGGCGGACTGCACAGGACATTTTGCTTACATAGGTAATTGGTTAGAATTAGGGGCTTGGTTTCTATTAAGCCTTAGGATTGGCTAACATGGTTGGCGTTGTTCATTTAGTTGCACTCAATTGGTCATTCTTTTAGATGATGCATTTTAAATGAAGTATTTAAAAGGTTTAATTAATTGATTTAATTTATCTGATGAAGTCTTGTATTTTACAAGATGAAAGCACTTACAAACCATGCTGTTTTTGTAAAAAACATGTTTTTGTTACATGGAGATATTAAATACTTTTTTAAGCCTTACACAGTTACCGTGCAGTGTGAATTCTCCTGCATTCTTGTTCCTTTTAGTAGTTTGTTGTCATTTTTGGTTCTTGGTTTTATATTTTACTTATGCCCTGTATTCTTTTAGTGAGGAGGATGTTCCAGTTGTTGGATATGCCTGGTTAGGTACATACCAAAGGGGGGCATTGTACTCAATGATAGGTCTGATGAATGCTGAATACAGTGGAACAATGACTTCCTTGGACTTAAATGCCATACCTTTGTTTATAAGTTGCGTAACGTAGAATCATTTTCTCACCACTGCAGACACGTAATGGTCAAAGGCCAGATTACTGTCTATGTATGTCTCTAAGTCCCTGACTACTGGGTCAACTCTAAGGGGTGTGTTGTCAATATGATGGTTATCAGGGATGGATGACTTCCCAAAGGATGCTATTATGCATTTCTTGGCATTTTGTTTTAATCTATGACTACAACACTAGTTGTTTGTCTATGTCAGCCCCTCCTGGAGAACATTTGTGTCAGTGTGAGATTCAATGACAGCTCCTAATTTGCAATCATCTGCAAATTTAGTCAGCCAGAGACCACTGACATTGCCCTTGACTTCTGAGAAGTAAATATCAAAAAGGAGCGGTCCAAGGACTGATCCCTGAGGGACTCCACTTGTGACTGGCCTCTTTTAGACATGGACTCCCCAGTTCTAACTTCCTGGGTCCTTTCTGTAAGCCATTTTACTATCCATTGGGTGGCATACAGGTTTGTACCTAAACTCTTGAGTTTATCAACAATACCTGAGTAGGGTATTGTGTCAAATGCCTTGGCCAGGTCAAGGTAGGCGGTGTGAATGATTTTGTCCTCATCCATTGCTTTGCTGACCTTCTCAAAGAAGTCCACCAGGAAGAGTAGGCATGATCTGCTCCTGATGAAACCAAACTAGGTTGGGTCCAGTGTCTGGAGGTTTACTATATCTCTATTGATCATATCCATGATAATTATTTCCATGGCTTTACATATAAGACTAGTGAGACTTATGGGTCTGTAGTTACCAGGGTCTGTAGATGGCCTACCTTTGTACAAAGGGGTGACTGTTGCCTTTGTCCATTCATGAGGCATGAAGCCTGTTTGGAGGCTGCAGTTAAATAATAATTCCAGAGGCCCTGATAGGTCATGTGTCATGCTATTTAGAAGACATCCTGGGATATTGTCTGGGCCCATTGATGCAATGTTCTTGGTCTTAGAGAGAGCATTAAGGACCTGCTCCATAGTGATAGTAGGGGGAGTTATATTTAATGACATTTCCTGACGTAAGGTTGATGGGGAGAGAAGGGGATAAAGTTGGAGCTGAATGTATCAGCCAGGAGGTTTGCTATATCTTCTGGCTCAGTATAGGTGGCTCCTTTTACAATGAGCTCTCTGCACAGAACTGTGTATTGTCTTTGAGGTTGTGGACATAGCTAAAGAATGCTTTGTGGTTGTCCCTGGCCTGGAAGGCCAAATTTACCACAGATTTGGCTTTGGTAGACTTTATTTGTCCTCTGAGTTGTTTGTTTAGTTTGATGAGAGTGCTTTTATTCTGCTGGGTGCTGCACCTCCTAATTTTTGCCATAATTTTCTTTATCCTGTTATACGGCCTATTGATTCTGTGATTCCACCAGGGTGGCTTGTTTTTTAGTTAGTTCTGTACTTCTTCCTGGTGGGCACAGCTGCCTCTATGCAGCTATTAACATGCTTGCACAGGGTTTCTGTGAACAGTTCTGCATAGGCAGCAGTGTTCTTAGGGTTTATAGAGCCTTGAAAATTTTCCATGTTCTCACTTAATAGCAGGAGGTTAGCCTTAGAATAGTTTATGTATATTCCAGGTTTAGCTGAGGGTCCAGCTTTTATTTTTACTTCAAAGGAGATCGTTTTGTGGTCTGACCTTACCAGAGAAGGCATTACAGCAGTAGCAGTCTCCCATATTAGTGAGGACCAGATCCAGTATGGTTGCACCCCTGGTTGGTGTCTTGACTATCTGGTCGAGGGAGTTTGTGTTTACAAAATCCAGGAATCTCTGTACATGTACATTTGGTGTCATATAGGATTCCCAGTTAATAGTAGGGTAATTAAAGTCAGAAAACAAAAGCCAGCAACTGTGAGCTGTGTAACTAATTTTAATTAGTTAATAACAATAAAAAACAACAAGAATGAACAGACCGGTTTAGGCTATGGTATTGACCTAGCCTTCATCAGTATAATTTTACAGAGACATCTTGAAGTTCTTATATACATTTGAAAATAATTAATCATAGAATTTCATTGGTGAGCTCATGAATATTCATGAATGTACCAAATCATAAATATTCATTAAGACCAGGCTGGAACAGTCTACCTAATTTCACAATCCATTTTTTCTCTTTTGCATTTAATTTGCTGTGCCATCTAGATTTGTTGGATTTGTCACCTACTATTTTATCAATGATGGTAAAATGAAACTTTGCTGTGGTATGTTTGAGAGTATGTTTATAAAGGGCATTACTCATTCTCTTGCATTTAACATCACTGAGGTGTTCAGAAATACGTAATCTGAGGGGTCTGGATGTTTGTCCTATGTAAAATGCATGACAACTACAGGAAGCCATGTAAATGATCCAATCTGTGCTACAATTTGCAAAAAACTTAATGTCAAATATGGTGCTGCAATTACTACTGGAAAATTGTTTGGTTTTCAACATGTTTACAATGGCTGCAGTGGCCATATGGCATGCAGCCAACTAACCTGTCTCCAGATATCAAAGTTTGAGTCATGTTATGATTGATGGAATCATAATGATGTTTATAGTGGTTGAAATAAGATCCAAGATGTTTTCCTTTTCTGAATGAGAACATACAGGTGTCAGATAAATGTTGTGACAAAAAGTTATCAGCTAAGAGAATATTCCAATGTTGTCTGATGG
Source organism: Protopterus annectens (assembly GCF_019279795.1). Lineage (NCBI taxonomy): Eukaryota > Metazoa > Chordata > Ceratodontiformes > Protopteridae > Protopterus > Protopterus annectens. Next base: position 1,665,689,478 of record NC_056737.1, read on the forward strand.
CATCAATGACTCTATTGGTATTCCTGCCATATGTGGTAATAAACGGCAAAGTGTTGTTTGTGTGTTGTGATTTTTGTTTGTATTTAAGAAGGTCCTCTCTGTCTAAATTTGCAGCATAATTGCTTGCTGTATGTACATAACCCATGCTGTAACCTCTTTCTTGAAACCTGTTGGACAAATCTTTGCGAAAGACTTCAAAGATATGTTTGTCTGAACAGATACATCTCATCCTAATGAATTGAGACTTGGGGATGTTTTTAGCAATATGTGCTGGATGAAAGCTGGATGCGTGGATTAAGGTGTTATATTCTGGGTATTTTCTGAATACTTCGGTATGAAGAGTGTTGTCTTCATTTCTGGTAACCAACAAATCCAAATATGTTATCTTGTGTGGGTCATGGTTGATGGTGTATTGTAAGCCCCATTTGTTATCATTGAGATACTCAACGAATTCCATCAAGTATTCCACATCAGACCTCCACACCATCCAGCAATCATCCAGATATCTACACCAAATATCAATTTCCCCCAAGTAAATGTTATGTGTAACATCATAGATAATTTGTTCTTCTATGTATGCCATATATAAATCTGCATATATGCGAGCAAATGATGCACCCATGGCAGTAACCCATACTTGGAGATAACATTGTTGACCATAGAAGAAAACATATTTGGTGAGAACGTGTTCAGTTAAGCAGATGAGAAAAGTATTGAAGCCAGGTTTGTATAACTCAGATTTATGTAACCAGTATTCAATGGCATCAAGCCCAGCCCAATGTAGTATGTTGGTATACAATGCACAAACATCCAATGTGCATAGCAGCCAGTGATCCTCAATTTGCATTTCGTTTATGATACCTAAGAATTCTGTGGTATCCTGAATTCTGGATCTTACCCATCTCAATAATGGTTTTAGATGTTTGGTTAAAAATTCAGATAGTGGTTCGGTTAAAGAGCCATTACCTGCCACAATCGGTCAACCTGGTGGATTCAGGGGATTTTTATGGATCTTTGGCAGAAAATAGACGTATTGGCTGTTTGGATCTGACAATGTAAGATGATTTTTGGTGTTTTGTGTGATGATGCCATTTTCTACTGCTGAATCCAAAAATTTATCTATTTGATGTTTGAACATAGATGATGGATCGAGGCATTTTGGTGTAGTATCTGGCATCATCCAATTGCCTCCGAGCCTCAGCATCATATTGTGCCCAATTCATAACTATCACAGCACCACCTTTGTCCACAGAAATAATTACCAAATTCTTGTTGTTGGAAAGTTCCTGTAGAGTTGACATATCAGTCTTTGAGAGATTGTTAGACCTGGGATGAGTCATACTCGATATAAAATGTAAATCTTTGAGAACACTGTTTTGGAAAAGACTCACACAGGGATGCATTGATGGGACAAAGGTGAATCTGTGGTATTTGAATGTATCAACAGTTGCACCATCAGAAATATTATCATGAAAATACAATTTTAAATTGAACAGTCTGCAAAATGCTATAACATCTTGTGCAAATGTATCTTCTGAAACAAAAAAAATCCAGTATAAAAGAGAGACCTTTATTCAACAAAGTGATTTGTGAGTCAGATAATATCACATCAGAAATATTTAATACATTTGTACTAGGACCAATATCTATTTGTTCGTCAAAAGTTCCATTAGACACTCCAAACTTCTTATTTTTTCGATGTTTTCTGCCTCCCCTATTGTAAGGCCTAAAGGGGCCATACTGCTGTTCCGTTTAGGGATGGGAGAGTCTGGGGTTTGCTGTGTGTCCAAATCTGTACCAGAAGAAGAATCACCCCCCAATGAGTCGGTATATGTATTTCATTTTCTGAGAATGGACTTGGGACGTTTGCGTTTGGGGGTGGCATTGGTTTTTTAACCACTTTCAAACCTAACGTGTCTGGTATGTTGAAAAGGATGACCTTTGTCGTAGTCTGTTTGATCCCTTTGGAATTTATTGAGTTTCCTATCTTTAAGCTGTTGTTCAAAGGTTAGTAAATCTGAACTAAATTTGGACAATTGGGTGGAAAAAATGGTTGATCCTTGTACTGATTACTTTCATCACATAATTTCCTGACATTGATGATTTCCCTATCAATGATGCGCTCATAATATCCGGATAGTGTTTCCACAAATCTCATGGAGCAACTTTGTTGTATTGTTGACCACTCACTGGTTAATTGTTCATCTAATTTGGTGACTAGTGGCTGAATTTTAACTCTAAGCCCTCTGGGGGTTATCCCTTTGGCCATGTACGCTTTGAATAATTTAAGGTGCCATACATTGGATCTTAATGTTTTCATATTTCTGTTCACTTGTTGGAATAGCTTATCATAATGGGTTTGTGGGTTTTCAGTAGTATTTAAACTGTTATCATTGGGCCGTTCACCTATTCCAAAAATACCCAAATCTTCTTTATCAGAAGAAAGCCCAGCCAAAATCTGATTCAGATCTATTGTGATGAGGTAATTATAGATGAAAAAAGGGAATTTAAGATATAAAAATGGAAAATTGCAGAAAAAGCAGATTCAGTTGTAGCTAGAAGACAATATCTGATGTAGAACTTTATCAAATTAAGTATTAGTCAAAGTCCAAAGACTAGTTACACGTGTATATCAGCCAAAACCAGACTTCAATTGTAAGAGTAAATGTAAAAAAAGAGGTAAATGCAGTACCACGTCCTTATGGTTGAACAGATTACATGTGGGAACTGGGCAATAATGGCCACTGAAACAGACAAATGGTTGAATCAAAACAAAAGTTTTGATCAATGAGAAGTCCTGCTGTCTCAATACTTGAATAGGCCCTAACACAGGTTCTCATAAATGGACCTTGTCAACTGGCATTGACTTTAATATTTGAGTATATACTTAGAACTCTGATAATTAAGAAGAACCATGCCACATCCAGATCCACTTGTGATTGGATACAAAATCCTGGACAATAATGGTCACTGCAATTAAATTAAATCACAACTGCCATTGAGAAATGGCAATAGGCTTGTAAAAAATAGAGTCAAAATTTGACTTGATAAACATGTGTAAATCTATGAAAAAATAGTGTCTAAAAACTGCCGTTGAGTCCGTAGAAAAAAAACAATTTATCTACCTTATAATGGAGTCCTATATAGTTGGACCATGACCTGGCCGGGTGAAATAATAAAAGGGGAGAAGAGAGTGGGGGAAAAAATATAGAAATATGTACTATATATATATCTCACTGCAGGTAAAACCAACTGGTGAAAATAGGCCTAGTACAATGTATTTGGTATCAAATGGTACTATGTTGAATTATAATGTTTTGTGTGACAATACTGGTATAGATACAGTATGGTATACATGTAAAGGTCTCAATGCATCAGACAGTTATATAAAACAATTATAGACCGTTAGCAATATTGATTGTTACATACACATTGCAATACATTGATTCCCAACATAAACAATATATGAATCCCAAACCTATAACAATATAAATAACCTGAATATTATTACAAAAGTGAATCCAGTGAATATTGTCCATTAAAGGAAATGTCCAAAGGTTGCCTGACTTTGTTATATGCCCAAAAACACCTGAATATATCTCGATTAATAAGGCAAAAAGATTTCTTGGTAGTTGAAAAGACGGCCTTTGTCTAGATAATTATCAGGTATCCGATTATTACATACACATTACAATACTGATTGCCAACATAAGCCATATATGAATCCCAAACCTATGACAGTCTAAATATCCTGTGTATTATTATTAATATTGAACAAAAATGAATCCAATGAATGTTATCCATTAAAGAAATTGTCCAAAGGTTGTCTGACTCCGTTGCAGGCCCAATAGGATGTCACCTGAATATATCTTGATTGATAAGGCAAAAGGATTTATCGGTAGTTGAAAAAACGGCCTTTGTATAGATAATACTCCGGTGTCCGATAATACGGATGGATGTGCTGCGGTTGTATCAACATAAACACACAGTCATTATTGTCCAACGCAATTTTTAAAGACAGCCATTAGCCTTATGTGTTCTTGGATCATGAAAATTTACCCCTCAAACAAGCACACAGATGACACAGCTTTCCGTATGTGTAAACCACATTGCCACACAATATTGAATACTTTCTGTCCCCAAAAAATGTAACAAAAATGATATACGTATATGTTGTAGTCCCAAACAGAGCACCAGTAGGTTCTTTGAAGCAGAATTGTTAGGCAGAGTTATTTATTAAGTTTAAAGTCCATGAAAATACTGAATTTCTAATATGTCGTGAAAAACGGCCCCATGACAATGTGGAAAGCACAAGCAAAAGAATTTTTTATCTTGAGTAAATGGCCGATAATGCAGTTATTTCCTCACAATGGTTCTGGTGTTAATAAAACCATTTTTGCCCATTTCATATCATCAAGGATCACTTAAATGCAAAGTTCCACTCAAGCATAATCACAGCCGTTTTTATGAAACCGCATCTTCCCGCTGTACTGAACGTATGATGTTATCTGACCAGGAACCTGCTGCCAAATGTAGATGCACTGATACACTTCTGATATAATCCAAATATAAGAATTGTGTAAACTACTTGGCATGTTACATTACCCACTGTAGTTTATAAAAGCATGAGTTGTGAAGGCCCCGTTGCACTCCAAATACAACGACTGACGAAAAGTGCTCCACACAGCATCAAATTGTAAACCACAGTCAGCGAATGTGAAAAAAGTCCCTTATTGTTGAAGGCACATAATCATAACCAAACAATTTTCTAGTAGTAATTGCAGCCCCATATTTGACATTAAGTTTTTTGCAAATTGCAGCACAGATTGGATCATGTACATGGCTTCCTGCAGTTGTCATGCATTTTACATAGGACAAACATCCAGACCCCTCAGATTACGTATTTCTGAACACCTCAGTGATGTTAAATGCAAGAAAATGAGTAATGCCCTTTATAAACATACTCTCAAACATACCACAGCAAAGTTTCATTTTACCATCATTGATAAAATAGTAGGTGACAGATCCAACAAATCTAGATGGCACAGCAAATTAAATGCAAAAGAGAAAAAATGGATTGTGAAATTAGGTAGACTGTTCCAGCCTGGTCTTAATGAATATTTATGATTTGGTACATTCATAAATATTCATGAGCTCACCAATGAAATTCTATGATTAATTATTTTCGAATGTATATAAGAACTTCAAGATGTCTCTGTAAAATTACACTGATGAAGTCTAAGTCAATACCATAGCCAAAACCGGTCTGTTCATTCTTGTTTTTTATTTTTATTAACTAATTAAAATTAGTTACACAGCTCACAGTTGCTGGCTTTTGTTTTCTGTCTACAAGGTCGTTTTGAGCTGTGCAATCACTTTCGTGCAGGGGAATTCTTTTCGAGTAATTAAAGTCATCCATGAATATGGTATTGAGTTGAATGGCTAGTATTTCTAATACGTTTAATTATATGGTATGGGTTTCGTGGGTCATAGAGGGTTCCTATAGCTTGCAAGGAAGTGGTATTGGATTTTTCGTATGGTGATTTGAACGTGGAGCATCTCAAGTGCATTGTCCTGTTTGACCAGCCTTGAAGTATATTTATTTTTGATGTAAATAGAGACACCTTCACCTTTAGTCCCTGCCTCTGAAGCAGCTGGCCTAAATATGTGGAAGGCATTATAACCTTGCATTGTTGGTGTGCTTTCCGCGACCTTAAACCATATCTCAGTGACCGCACAGGTGTCAGCATTCTCTAGGGTGAAGAGAGCTTCTAGGGAGTGGAGTCTTTTGTTTAGGCTCCTACCATTGAGCAGTAATACCACTATGGGGAAAGACAATGTTTTAGCATTCTCTCACAGACACACACCTCTGTCAGAAAATGCATGCTAACACAAATCTTAATATTCAAGTAACTTTGTGATTTTGTAACAGCAAGATTTAAAAGATGTTCCTGTTTTGAGCCTTTGTTCATGTTGATTTTAGGCCTATCCGGATAATTTGAACTAAGCAGTCGAAAAGTACGCAAAGCTCTTAACTGCTGCTGTTGCCAGGGGTTGCTTGGTTGCTTTCACTCTTCATTCTTTCCCTAACACACACACACACACACACACACACACACACACACACACACACACACACACACACACACACACTCTTCTGCTTTCATGCACACATTAACTCACACATGCAGACAGAAACATAAACACCCACTCGCTTTTTTCTTTTTCATTTATTTTTTACACTCACTAAACATGAAAAATGCTGCTTAGTGAGTGCAAAATAATAGCTTGATTGATCTTTTTCTCACTGTCATACATGCATACACACAGACTTAAACACATACACATTTTTTATTTTTTGTTTTACAGTCGCTAAACAGCAAAAGGGCTGCTTAACAAGCATAAAATAATGGCAGCCATTAATTTTTTTCTGAGCTCCATGGCAGCTTGATATGCTGCCATGAAGTGGCAGACTCCTTACTCCTTTTTTAGTGGGCATTACCTATAATTAACACCCTGCTGGAGAATGGTCCTTCTCCAATCATGGTGCAATCTACAGGTCGCCTATTTTCTAACCTGATGTAATATATGTCAGTTGTTTCATTCTATTCTTGTACAGCATTCCTAAGTGCATATACTTCAGACTGCACATTTTTATTTATCAGAAAATGTCTCCCTGTCTATTTTATCATCAGTCTTGTCATTTGAATATGTCATGGCCTCATATGTTTGGCAAACCTTATCTCCTGCTATGTTCACCAATAACATTTTATGTCCCGGATATGTAGCTAAATGTAGGAGCAGCATAGTTATTTCAACTGAACACCCATCTCTTCCACAGTAGCCTTTTCTTATGTGTATTGCAGCCACTGTAAAATACTGGCTTGCTGGGTATAGTTAAAGACATTTCTTCTACATTTTTTGTTAACTGCCATTATCTGCCTTTATTTCTGCTGTGATGTTTTTCAGTTATACAGCCTATCCCTCTATTTGCTGCTTTTCCATTTAGTCTGTTTAATTGTAACTGAAAGGGTATTTAACTTTAGAATTATTTGCTTGAAGTCCAATAGTAATATGATGGAAGGCTTTTGAAGAACACATATTTTATCTTTAAAAATAACAGAAAGACTTTTCACATACTATTACATCTAAAATAGTGAAACATATCTTCTTGTTACTAGTGACTAGTGTTACATTTACTTTATAACTTATCAGTTTTGCTGTAATGTATGGGCTGTGTTTTATACTTTTGCACTGATATTATGTGTGTGTGTGTGTAGCTTTAAAAGACATACTTTCTCATCATGTCTGGATAATGCATTAAAGATCACAGCTAATTTAAAAAGCATATTTTAATATACTAAAGCAGCCAGAGGTCCCAGTAACTGGTCACATTGGGTTAAGTATATTTTAATATACTAAAGCAGCCAGAGGTCCCAGTAACTGGTCACATTGGGTTAAGTATATTTTAATGTACTAAATCATCCAGAGGTCTCGGTAACTGGTCACATTGGGTTAAGTATATTTTAATGTACTAAAGCAGCCAGAGGTCCCAGTAACTGGTCTCATTGGGTTAAGTATATTTTAATATACTAAAGCAGCCAGAGGTCCCAGTAACTGGTCACATTGGGTTAAGTATATTTTAATGTACTAAAACAGCCAGAGGTCCCAGTAACTGGTCACATTGGGTTAAGTATATTTTAATGTACTAAATCATCCAGAGGCCCCAGTAACTGGTCACATTGGGTTAAGTATATTTTAATGTACTAAATCATCCAGAGGTCCCAGTAACTGGTCACATTGGGTTAAGTATATTTTAATATACTAAAGCAGCCAGAGGTCTCAGTAACTGGTCACATTGGGTTAAGTATATTTTAATGTACTAAAGCAGCCAGAGGTCCCAGTAACTGGTCACATTGGGTTAAGTATATTTTAATGTACTAAAGCAGCCAGAGGTCCCAGTAACTGGTCACATTGGGTTAAGTATATTTTAATGTACTAAATCAGCCAGAGGTCCCAGTAACTGGTCACATTGAGTTAAGTATATTTTAATGTACTAAAGCAGCCAGAGGTTCCAGTAACTGGTCACATTGGGTTAAGTATATTTTAATGTACTAAAACAGCCAGAGGTCCCAGTAACTGGTCACATTGGGTTAAGTATATTTTAATGTACTAAAGCAGCCAGAGGTCCCAGTAACTGGTCACATTGGGTTAAGTATATTTTAATGTAGTAAAGCAGCCAGAGGTCCCAGTAACTGGTCACATTGGGTTAAGTATATTTTAATGTACTAAAGCAGCAAGAGACACTAGTAAATGGTGACACTGAGTTGTAAAACAATTGTAATACTCCATTTCAAATAACATTCAGAAATCTGGATTCAGAACACAGAAGCCTCGGGAATCAACCAGTGGTTCACTGTATACAAATGAGGCTTTATACGTTATTGACAGAGACTCTCTAAAGCACCTTACTTCCTAAAAAAATACCCAGGTCATTCAGTCATTGAACCACTCATACCCAATTAGAGTGATCAATCAAAGCCTCTCAGGTAAATCTAGGGTGGAACCAGATGACTTTGAAGTGCAAAGATGAATAGCCCTTCAGCAATGAACTAAACATAAGCTTTAATGGAAATGGTATATCAAATTTAAAACTAGCACTCTTGTTCTGACTTCCCTAATGAATTCCTGGCAGCATCCCATAGAACTCTGTTTAGCATCTCTGTTAGTCTGTATGCCATGCATTCCATTATTTGTATTTAGTTATACATGTAAGCCTTTCTATATTTCAGGACCCAAATTATGAAACTCTCTGCTAAATGCGATTGCTGACCGAAATAAACTATCAGCATTTTTAAAAGGTACTAAAACACATATATTCAGGCACCTGCACTTTCTACAAAGCTTAGAGCATAGTTACATCCTTAAATTTTCCCAAACACTAATTAACATACACTGTAATAAACTCTAAACAGAGCTACATAATACTACATGTAGTACAGTGCCAGAGTTATTTAAAACTATATACAAAGCTATGTATCCCACAGCTCTGATTCATTCAATAATCCAAATGTAGAGTTATATTAAAGACTTGTAAACCACAAACATTCTCCTCATTCCTCTTCTTGTGTTCCAGTTACCAGACTATTCAACACCAAATGTTCAGACTCCTGCTGACTACATATGCCATTCATCAGTCTAACATGTATTCTGTTGTCTAAAGTTGCACAAACTTAAAATAATCTGTTTCATGAGAAAACATTTTTTTCTTGAATAAAAAAAGAAAATGAAACTAACGTAGAATTGCCTCTTTTGCATATCTGGAGTAACATTCTTCTTTCTCACCTAAAATAAAATCCTGCACTTACTTTGAAAGATTACCGTCCTTGTCAAAGGAGAACATCTGCTGCACTCTTATTCATGAGGCAGTATAAGATCATTAAAGGGCATGCTTTAAAATGGGCCAAAAATATTAAAGATCACCCCAGTCGTGACCTTGCACTTACTTCAGAGAATGCAGCTTTGCAAGAGTTGTCACATTTCAATGTTCTGAACACAAGCTTGTTATACCTAATTTCCTTCACAGTACGACTACTATAGCTGCTATCCTTTGCCTAACAAAGCATCTGCAATGGTGACTGACATAGAGAGATAACAAATGTCCTCGTCTGCACTTTATTTCTTCCTCATACTTTCTTGTTTTGTCACCAGGTATACTTCTACTACTATTACTGTACTCCATCTAAAATGGAAACAAATAACAGTGAAAAAAATCTTTTTTTATGCAACTATTCCTTTTGTTTCCCATTTCTCCTGGCAGGTACATTGCTAAATGAGAAAGCAGCATTGCATTACAATGTCGAAGTACTTTATCTGTTTCTGAGATTTTGGCTCATAAGCCAACACCAAAATGCTTGCCACTTGCACACAGTTAATCATTACTTCATTCACTATTCCTTCCACTTGTGTACAGTTAATTACTATCCCTGCGGTTTCTGCATCGACTATACACACTACTTGTATACAGTAATTATTATCCCTGCTGCCTGTGGATTGGCTATTTTTCCCTCATGTACACAGTTAATTATTATCCCTGCTGTTTTTACATTGGTTATTCTCTCTCCTAGTATATAGTTAATTATTATCCCTGCTGGCACTGCACTGGCCATTTCTTTCACTCTTGTTTTTTTTTTTCTTATGCACAACATGTAATAATTTTAAAAGGTATTTTACTCTGAAGGTTGTAATCACAGACCATAAATAAATATAGGTACACTTTCATATAAATAGGATGGTGTATTTTTTCATGAAATCTAAAAAAAAAACATAAAGATAAGTACAATAAAAGGCAATGCATATGAGAAATGCATTTATATATATATATATATATATATATATATATATATATATATATATATATATATATATAGTGAAAGAGAGGAAGGGAGAGAAAGGCAGAGAGATGGAAAGAGTATATCATTATTTATAATCCTGCACAAAGTGGATTTTGGAGAATGATCTCAGGTATGTCTCTGTCTTTTGTTACTGCCCACTGTGGTGCTATTGTGAAAAACTGGTATTGCTTCAGACTTTAGATATCCATTTCTGTGTGGCCCTGAAAGAGCCACACTTGAATTCATTTCATAACTAATGCCATGTAAACTGATTGACCAGTATATAAACAGGATGAGAACACAATAAAGCCAAATTATTTTTTATCCTTAGAGCCACTTTTATGTTGTGTACTTGGCAGTTCATTATTTTATCAATCCTGATATGTATCTGCATCTTAAATAACAAGTTCCAGGAAGTGAATATGTATTGCTTTACAGATAGCATTCTTCTATACCATGCATATGTACCGAGGTACACTCTGAGTTTAGAAAAAATTAAGTGTAATTTATTGAATTATAAACTACTGCTGAGTGCTGTATCTGTTATAGTCAGATAAATCCTCAATTTATCAGACCCAGCTCTACAAAATAATTATTTTGAAGCAGCTGGTGTGCTCAGTATCTTGACAGTAGCTGCCTATCTTATGGTATACTTTAGAAGATAGGACTTTTACCATATTTCTGCCAAATGTATTTTTCAACAAGGCTTATCCAAACAAACTATGTCAGGATTGCTATTGCTTTTTTTTTCCTGACGCACTCAGGCCAAAAATGTAGGAATTATACCTCTAAACAATTTGTATCATGTTTATACTTCCTATCAACTCTCATCACTGGGACATTTAGTTGAAAATAAGCTGGCCATTGCTGCCATCAGGAGGCCGATTTGGTATTGTTGCTGGGTCACTCAAACATTTTTAATTAAGCTATTCACTTTGGAAAAATGTCTGTCCATCTTGTGCAGACACCCTAATTCAGCACACATTTCAAAAAGACATTAATAATCCATATGGCCTAGGAAGGATGTATTTTCAGTGTGACACAGAAAGTTAAATCCCTGAGATGCTGTCAAGCTTTAGCCTGTATCCCTCAGTACTTACTTCTGGTAACACTTACAGTATTACACAGTGTTGTTTGACATGGAGCGAGCCACTAATCCAGACAATGCTTCTGTGTCACCACTGAAAATAAACACATAGGTTCATAGGATGATACTAGACTATTGGCCTGGAGGCCATTATAAGCCTAGCCAAGAAGTTTGCCCATGTTCCCACAAATGGACTTACCTGATCAACAAATAAAAAAAGTGTGTGTGTGCGTGTGTGCATGTGTGCGTATGTGCGTGTGTGCGTGTGTGCGTGTGTGTGTGTGTGTGTGTGTGTGTGTGTGTGTGTGTGCGTGTGAACATGGAGTGACCTCTCAGCTATTCTACTATCTACAAGCATGAGAAAGAAAATCTCTCCTACTGTTTCTGATAGTTGGGGACGTCATAAAACCACTGTAAATCCATTATATAGAATGGATGGTTTTGTTCATTATTGATATAAATTCTTTGTATACCAATATAAATACAGACTAAACCATGCATCTCTGTGTATTTTTAGAAGAGTTGTATTGATGGAGTATGTATACTGAACCATGACATTCTGGTTTTGGCAGATGGTATATTTATGATGTTATGTGGGTCAGCTATGGGGACTATTACGGCACTTATTTACTCTGATTTATATCTAGGGTGGCTGGAATGTACTTGATCTTTTGCACATCAAAATCTGGCTTTGCTTTAGATATACATACAATATTTATGCATTTGATGGGGAGACAAGCGATATACTCCATTTTATGGCTTGACAAATAGACACACAATTTGCTTTAAACATACTGGGTTAATAACGTGTTAAATTACTTTCATGGATGAAACTGGATCTTGTGTCACAACATTTTTTAGAAAACTAACAGCAACAAACTATAGATAGAGACAATAATACACTCTCGCTTGCTGTCCCTTATGAGTCGTATCAGACTCCTAGAGTAATCCCATGGACAGTCATTGCTACCGGCACAATTTACAAGGCAAAGGGGGATGACAAAGTAGGTTGTTAGGTCTTTCTTCTGCATCACACATGCACACACTCAGAGCTATGAACAATTTAGAGTTTCCAGTCCACCTTACTGCATGTTTTTTGGAATGTGGGAGGAAACCAAAGCTCCTGGACAAATCCCATGTGAACACAGGGAGGAAGTGCAGACTCCATACAGAAGGCACCCAGCTGAGAAATGAACCAAAGAACCTTACCCAAGCTTTTGATATCAATTCATCATTCTTAAAAGTTGAGAGTCTGGAGATACACTACATCAAAAACTGATAATAGCAATCCAAGCCAATAAAATAAAAAAATGATCTATATAGTACGGATATACTGAAAGCACTATAGAAGATGCATATGATAAAGTTGACAAACTTCTGGGGAAGTAACCAGTCACACTATCATTGATAATAAATTTCTAAGTAAGGCAAATAATATTGTTACAAGAAATTAGGACCGTGAAAAACAACAGATGTGTTAAAGAGATGGTGAAGAAAAGCCTTATACTTCCTAGTTCCTAGTTATACAAGACTTGAGGATAAATACAGCTAGGTAAAGCACGTCAGCCAAATTTTTAAATTTGTTGGATGCAGTATTTAAAACCATACTGTATGCAAGCAAGTGGAGGACATACAAGACAATCTGATGATTCATAACATGTTGCTTCTTTTGAAGTTTACTTCATGGTATAAAATCCTCATAATATTCTACTAAAACCTTAGTTTAACTGTCCAAAACAACTGAGAAACAGTCTACATACTAGACTTGATGTGCAGGTGGTTTTACATTTTTCAGAACATAATAATTGTGAGGTAAAAAAAAAATAAAATCTGCAGTACTTAATTTCACTCCTTCATTAAGATACAAAGATGACATAAATACTATTATACAAATAAAGCACAGTACATTTAAAAAACATGACAGACTAAAAAAAACAGCCAGCCTGACACTGAAGATTTGTCTCATCTTATTGCTATGGAATACATGGCGGATGCCTCTCTATTGCAATTGGATTATGCAAATGAAAAGCTTTGCATGAGATGCATTTTCTGACTTATTAAGAAATCCTTTTCTCCTAAGCATGCTTTTGTTTTAAATTATTAGTTTATTTTTATAACCAATTGAATACCAAGCTTCTGCAGATAATTGGAGAATGGCATTCTGAGCACCAAATTCAATATTTTTCTGAGGACTGGAATATCAGTTTCAAAAAAACTAAACCAAAACATTTTTTGAGGGTGTCAAAGCCCCAGCTCATACACACCTTCCATAGCACCCTACAAGGTGCCTTCTATCTTATATAACTAACTCTGAGATTGTCTCAGTTTGGAAGAAACACAAGATACCTCTGCTGTAGTGCTCAGAGAAGGCAAACTATTAAGAATTAAATAGTCATTTTGTGAAGCTGGCTTTGGCTAGTAATGCTGAGGCTATGTTTGGCCTGAATGTGCTTTTCTTCCAAATACTAGCATTACCTACGAAATTGTTAAGATACTTAATTTCTGACTCTGCATAGCTAAAATGATATGTTTTGAGCATGTATAAGACTGTGAATTTGATTCAGAATGAAGATGCATTATGCACAAAGTACATTACTAGTTTATCTTGTCTTGTCAAGTCCTCAAATGCTCCTCCAGAGCTAATTACAAAACAAAAATAGCCTCCCTAGCTAAGGATAATCACAAGGCATTCTTTACCTGTGTCTGAAATCTAAAAGGGAATACTCAGCTATGCATTTAACTGGTTGTGGATGGCACCACCCATACTCAACTGGAGGTAATAGTCAACCTGCTAGCTGGCAGATTTGGAGCAAACTTCAACCCTCTGCCCCCTCTGGTAGTCCCGCAAATTATACCTGCCACCATTCCTCAGCCTATTATCTCAAGACAGCAGGTCATGCCTTGCTCTCCAAGGCCAAAAATACTGCATCAATGGGACCAGGCAACATCCCTGGTTGTCTTTTAAACAAATTAATACATGACCTAGGAGACCCACTTGGGTCCCTATTTAACCACAGCCTGTGAACTGGCTATGTTCTGGCAGAATGGAGGACAGCAACAGTAATTCCTCCTCACAAAGAGTGACCATCAACCGACCTTGGAAATTATAGACCCATAAGCTTGACTAGCATCTGCAATGCCATGGAAAAAATCATTATGGACCTTATTAACAAGGACATAGTTAATCTCCAAACTCTGGATCCAACCCAGTTCAGATTCATTAAAGGTAAATCATGACTGCTAAACGTGGTTGACTTCTTCAAGAAAGTCACCAAGCCCTGGATGAGGGAAAAACTGCGTACCGCCTACCTTGACCTAGCCAAGAAATTTGACACAATCCCCCACTCAGGTTTTATACAGAAACTCTCCCAATTGGGAACTAACCCTTATGCCACCAAATGGGTAGTCAATTGGCTCACTGACAGGACACATACTGTCAAAGGGGGTGAGTTCACCTCTAGCAAAAGGCCAGTCACCAGTGACATACCACTGGGTTCTGTGTTGAGCCCTTTACTGTTTGGAATTTATTTCTCAGAAGTCCAGGCAAATTTGTATGACCTGTGGCTGACCAAGTTCACAGATGATTGCAAAATGGGAGCAATCACTGAGTCCCCCAACAATGTTAATATACTGCAGAAAGGGTTAAAGCAGCCAAATGATTGGTGGCAAACCCACAAATTAAAGCTAAATGCAAAAAATGTATTATTATTCTCTTTGAGAAAGCTGACATTCCTGCTAATTACATTATAGACAGCACCCCCCAAGTGTAGACCCAGTGGTAAATGACCTGGGTACTCAGGTTAATAGCAATCTGAATTTCTACCACCACATATCCACAGTGGGAAGGAAATCCTTCTATGTGGCACATCTTTTAAGTACAGGTATCACATCCAGATCGAAGGATGTTATAATTCCATTAGATGCAGCCCTCATCAGACCAATGTATTCTGTCTCCTAGAGGTTGCTAAGGGGTGACCTGTGCTGGGGCTACAGGCAGTGTCTGACCCAGCCCTGATGGAAACGCGACACATTCATAAAGCAATCTGCATGAGGGTCACAAGCTCCAAGGATTGTAACCTAGCCTCTGACATGAACAGGTCATGATAGAGAGAGAGCTACATCTCCCAGAGACTGACACTTCTCTAGAACAAGCTTCCAGTTCATGTGAAACAGAGCCCTTCCCTGACCCTCTTCAAATGCAACATAGATCAATGGATGGGTGATCACAAATTCGATCCTGGGGTGGTGCCCATGTCCTTATTGGACATAGGTATTCCATATGAATTACCATAGACTCTAAACTCTGCGAACTTTGCTCACTTTCCCACCAACACCTGGGGCAACTTGGGATAAATATGGCTAGACTTGTACGGGCTATAGGCATTTAGCCTAATAACCTTCTATGAACCTATGAACCTATTTACAAATTTGCAAAGTGCATTAATAATTTATTTACAGCTGTGGCAGCCACATTTGCAGCTTCTGAAGAATGTCTGAAGTGATGGTCACTTAAGTTTACATTTATCTAATTGCCAAGTTCTGAAAGTGAAGCCAGTATACAAAATTACACTGTATAAATTTTCCTTTGACTGTATGTCTGTCTGTGTGATGCACAAAGACTTTTGTAACCTACTTTCATATATTGTATTAGATTTATCTGATTATTTAGAACATCAGAATACTTCCTGCTTTGAAATGTTATTTATTATTTAGCAGGTAGATGAAATGGACCACTGACTCTCATTTTGATTCAGGACCAAATTACAAAGCTAAAAAAACAAAAGAAATAAATTATAATATAGAACACTATATACAAGATGCAGCAAAAGGCAACAATTTACAACTATTATAAAGAATAACTGCTCAAGGAGACGGATGTTCCATGGAATAGCATTAATAATCATTTCTGTGCTGTTATGAAATATATCTTTGCTACATTGTCTGTATTACTTATGTCTGTGTCTGTGTTTGATATATGGCTAATTCGCTACAGCAGAAGTAGCTTAAACATCTTTACCCCTGAGCTGCTATTGGAGGAGGATATGATAGTTATATTAAATGCTGCTACAAATCCTTTAAAAAGGTAGTATCACATTTCAGGATACATTGCCCACTGGGCCAGGTTTGTAGGTACAGGGCTCACTGGATTACCCCACTTATAAAAAAAACATGTTCCCCACTTTTTAACATGGCCAGAGTCATAGGTACAGGGCTCACTGGACTACCCCACTTCTAAGAAACCATGTTCCCACTTTCTAATAGGGTTCTTACTATTTAAAGTCTCCATCTCAATATCTTCATTGCTCATGTATTACCTTCTCACACTCACATTCCAATAAGTGGATTTCTTGTCCACGTAACAATCCCTTAACCCCACCTCAAGTCTGGTTCTCTTACCAAACACTGCTGTATTAAACAAATAAATGGATCAGAACAGTCATTTCTAAGGCAGGGTACAAATTATGACTCACAAAAAGGCCATACTGTTGGCCATGACAGAGATGATTCTTCAGTTCTTACTGACAAGAATTTAGGTAGCCTGCTCATGTTCATCAGAAATATTACACTAACAAAGTCATTTTTGTGGCATAGATGGAGAAAGCCATAATTATGTCAAAGGTGATCTGATGGTGACATTCAGCAAAAACACTAAATATTCACATAATGGAGTCCCCAGTCAGCTGCGACCATGATGTTAATAGTGCATTCACACTATAGAGGTGAAGGGAAATTCATATGAGGGGCATTCCTCCCCACAGAAAGCAGTGACTGCTGACTTACAGGAACCACTTAGAGGGAAGAGGTGTTGTTCCCAGAGGCAGAGAGAAGGCCACCCTTCAGGACAAGCAAGCTGGCCAGCTCCCTACTACCTGGCTCTCATCAGGGAACTAAGAGTTGATAAGAATTCTCAGGAAGGAACAAATGGGACATATGTGTCCTGCCTAGCACTGCAATACCTGGCTCTATTCCACTGGAAAGAATTCGTCAACTGGGTGAAGGCAGCGAAGGTATCAGACAAGTTCCTAGTGGGGTAATGAAAAAAAAAGAATATGTGTATCTGCATTTGTGTGTTTGTGTGTGCATGTATGCTCTTGTGTATGTGTTTCTGTGTGTGTGTATGCGCACGTGTGTGTGTGTGTGTGTGTGTGTGTGTGTGTGTGTGTGTGTGTGTGTGTGTGTGTGTGTGTGTGTGTGTGTGTGTGTGTGTGTGTGTGTGTGTGTGTGTGTGTGTGTGTGTATGTGTGTGTGCGTGCGTGCACATGCATGTGCATGTATTTATATGGATCTATGTCAGAAGATCGACTTTTCAGAAAGTCAAACTTTGCGTGGTCGAGACCATATGATCAACTTTCTGACAAGTCAAAAAAGACAAAACAACAAAAATCGACATTTTTGCAGGGGAGCAAGCCCCCCTACACCCCTAGCACCCCACACCACTCCATATTTTATATACCAACTCGGAGATCACAGTATAGTGGGAAAAAGGGTAAATTGCCCTATCCCCACTGTACTGTGATCTCTATACAAAGCTTCAATGTTTTGGAAAGTCGATCATATGGTTGAGACCATATGAAGTTTGACTACCTGAAACTTTGATCTTCTGATGGAGATGCATTTATATACACGGCCAGTAAAACAACCAAAAAGCATTGCAGAAATACCAGGCATGACACCAGATGTAGGAAAACCATTATTTAATACACCATAAACTCTTTAACTATATCACCACATTTTCATTCAACCATGGACTTCATCAGATGCACACCAGTAATGAAAAACAAACTGTTTAAATACCCTTTCACCCACAATTCAAATATCAATTAGTATTAATTAAGATACCTGATTAAGATAAATTATCACCCTATCATCAATTAAAAATATATAACCACACAACCCTAAAATGTTCAATAATATACATAACAATATACTTAAAAATAAAAAATACTAATCCAAATTGTATTATATAAATAATAAAAAATAATAAACAAATCAATATTTTTTTTCCAAACACCTTTATTGAATTATTACTTGTGACACAGGCAAATTTACATTCATATAAAAATAATCAAACTATATTAACATAACAAACATTATACTTCACATATATTGCTATGGGTCTACTGTATAACTTCAAAAATACACTTCTTCGAAATTACACAGTAGACCCTGGGTTACACGAAAGTGCACTTACTCAAAAGTGCACTTTTGCGAAACCCACTTCAGCAAGCGGGCTATGTACTGCAGTTTAGTGCAGTAGTCATGGACCGTAGGGTTAGGGCATGGGTCATGGTAGGGCTATCCCCTTAGCATGACCCGTGCCCTAACCCTAAGGCCCGTGACTACCGCACCACAGTGAAGGACACTGCCCTCCTCTGTGGTGCGGTAGTCACGGACCTTAGGGTTAGGGCACGGGTCATGGAAGGGTACAGCTAGTAGGACTATCACCTTACCATGACCC
This sequence comes from Protopterus annectens, assembly GCF_019279795.1. Classification (NCBI taxonomy): domain Eukaryota; kingdom Metazoa; phylum Chordata; order Ceratodontiformes; family Protopteridae; genus Protopterus; species Protopterus annectens. The sequence continues at coordinate 1,665,708,418 of NC_056737.1, forward strand.
GTGCCCTTACCCTAAGGTCCGTGACTATCACACCATAGTGGAGGGCATAAAACATTTTCCTACTGTCCTCCACTGTGGTGTGATACATTCGCAGAAGCAGTGTTCGTGGAAGTGCACTTTCAAGGAACACAGGGTCTGATGTATAATTTCGAAGAAGTATTTTTTCGAAGTTATACAGTAGAAACATTGCTATATATTATATAACCTAAGCAATATTACATAAAGTATTCAATTCCTGCCTTTTTTACACAAGAAACATCTTTATTAAACCATCACTTACTACATAGGCAATCATACAGTTATATAAATGAAAACAAACCATACTGACAAAATCTTAGTTGCAAGCATTTTACATCACAAACCATACTGACACACTCCCAGTTGCAAACATTATACATCACTTACAATCTACCCAATCTTTCTCACTCAAACATTACATAGCTCATTTAGGTCCTGCTGCCTTTTAGACCTCATCCTTCCCTTGTATGTATTGTTCTCACAATTCCCATTTTTCCTATGTAGTTGCTCCTACTCTTTTCTAAAGATCGCAGTTCCATTTGCTTTACACCTGTTAAATTGTTCTGAAAGTACACCTATCATTATTGTGAAAACTTAAATCTCCACATATTACAAACAACACCCATTACACTGACAAATTTACTACAGCAACCACTTCTTGAAGGTAATCACTACATAAAAGTATATAAAAATATATATAAAATATATATATGGCTAACTCTTATCTTAAATGTCAATTTACTGTAAATTTTTTTCCCCTGACTGTAACCTGGGGGAAACTCTAACCTGAGAACTTGATTTTACATTCTTTGTACATATCAACTCTGTAAATTTCTTAATTGTTTTAATGTTATTGTTTGTTTTGGAGCTTTTCTCCCCAGGCTTCTGCTGAAAATGGACATGGTTCCAGTCAGATTATCCCAGTCAACAAATGTAAAATAAAATTAATTAATTAATATATATATATATATATATATATATATATATATATATATATATATATATATATATATACAGTGGATATAAAAAGTGTACAAACCTGTTAAAATGCCAGGTTTTGTGATATAAAAAATTAGACCACAATAAATCATTTCAAACCTTTTCCCACCTTTACTGACCTACAAACTGTACAATTCAATTGAAAGACAAACAAATCTGTTAGGGAAAAAATATAAAAAATAAAAAATATAGAATACGTAGGTTGCATAAGTATGCACTCCCTTAAAGTAATGCTTTGTTGTGTTCACACCCTTGAACTAATACTTTGAACATCATTATAAGGTTAAGAACAAAAATGAAAAAAAATGTTCTTTATAAACATACTTTGAAGTGTAGGTGTCTAGTTTTCAGTTTTTTGTTTTGGGAGAGGTCCCAGTAGATGTCAGAAGTGGACCCTGGAAGACTAAAATTGAATACAAAGAAGCTTACTGGCAACTTGTTTTAGAAGCAAATAAGTTACCAGGGCTTAATGAGAATGTGTCCTTGGCCCCTGTTTTAAAGTTGAGAGCAGCCACGTTATGAGTTTATATGATTTTAATGCATTATAACTCTTATATATAACCCTTTTTTAAACTTTTTCAAAGTTTTTAAGTTTTTTCACAGTGCTATTTATATATTTATATATAACTAGGACTGCCTAAATCAGTTTTCTTGGACCCTTGTTATATACTTTATAAATATCCAAGTCTAGGAATGCCCAGTTAGACTCTTCCTTCACTTGCTACTTTTCTCCATTATCTGTCTCAGTCAAACATCAGGTCATTTGTGCTGTATTCTGATCTAAATCCAAACTGCTCATCTCCCATCTAATGTTCTACTACTGGACATATTTGTTTATCTGTCACCCTCTTCACAATTGCGAATATCCCATCTGTTCTTGGACACTGGCACTAGGATATGTATCCTTCAGTCATCCATAATACATGTTTCTTTAAATACTACTATGAATACTCTCAGGAGTCATTTTTCCCCTAACTCATCCAAAATCTTGGTCATATCTGCCATGACCTCATCTGGACCTGATGATTTCCCTGACTCCATTTTCCTTCTACTATAGTACTTACTTCTTCTAGGTTGGGGTCTCCTTTCTCCTTCATTGTAAGATATACATGGAACAGTACAACGTCTGTGGGTTTCCTTCATTCAGAAGCTGTTTGAAGTACTCCTTCCATCTGCATTTGATGTCCTCTGGACTGGTGAGATGGTTGCTGTTGGGATCCCTTATCAATAGTGTCTGATGATTATCCCCTTTATCTTTCTGTCTTTGCCTTGCTACCTGATGGAGTTTCTTAGAGTCATCTGCTGAGTCACTTTGCACATGATGGTAAAGTTTCTTGGATGCCTTGTTCTCTGCCAATGCAGCCTCATTCTTAGCCTCTTTGTTAGCCAACAAGTATTTCTTCTTAGCCTTTTCCATATTTTCTATATCTCACTTCCTGCACTAATTCTTTCTTTTAATAACTTCCTGGACTTCTACATTCCAGCACTAGCTTTCCTTATATACCTTATTTTCATACTTGGCTTGGGCATATATCTGTACCAGAGTCTTCACCCATGATCTTTGATATACAGACATTCTTCTTTTACTCCACCTATTTTCCTCTTCCTGAGCTGCCTAAGCCCTGAGTATTTTCTTAAACTCCTGTAGCTTTACCTCAATCAACTTCCAGGTCTTCAACCTAGTCTCAGTTAATCTTTGAGCCTTCTCTGACCACTGCTTGTAGGTGATTGTGACCACCAGTGGTTTATGTTGGAGGATGACACTGTCACTGGGGATGAACTTGTAATCTTGGATAATACCCCAGTGTCCTTTCCTTATTAGGAAGTCTGCATGCATGTTGACCACTCTTGTATGTGAACTTGTGACTGTCTCTCTTGGTGAACTGTGTGCTGGCCACCATGAAGCCATTTACCAGACAGACGTCTAGAATGGCCTCTTCTTCTTTATTCCTTTTGCTCATCCATGCAGACCCAAGAAGTCCTGATACCCTTTTATGTCTGTCCCAGTATGAGCATTCAGATCCCCCATTTATCAACATAAGTTCATTTTGTCCTGTTTTATCTGATAGGTCCAGCAATTGTTGCCTGAATGTGTTCTCTTCCTCACAATCACAACCCTGCTATAGGGCACAAGCCGAGATTATGAATACTGCCCTTTCTTTACACTGTAGTCTGATTGTCATGAGTCTGCCACTAATTCTGATGACATCCCTTATTGTCTTTTGAAGCATCTCTTTCAAACCACAATCCTTGCATTACTTCTAGTCTGTCCTCCCCCTGAGAAGTACATTCCAGATCACAGGCTAAGTGACTTGGCTGCACTGCCTTTAACCTTGTTCCCTTGATACACAGGATGTCAGGCCCCCTCCTCCTCACCATCATGTCATCCACTTCTAAGCTATTTCACATCAGTGAGCCTATATTCAGTGTAGCATTTCTTATTCCATTTTTGCCAAGTTGACTGGTTTTACATCCAACTTTTGCTCCACAGAGCTATCTCAGGTAACTCAGACTGGACTACTGGACATTGGCTGTTAAGTAGTTTATTGACCCAGGGCTGCTGGGCTTTGTGGCAGGCACACACTGGCATAAATACTTAAAAATATGAAGACCACTTATTAGAGATATACACCCTAATCCTGGCCCCACTTAACACAATGAACACAAAGATAATTCTCTCCCACACATTTCTCTAACCCAATAAAAGCCAACCTCTAACCCTGGTAATCTAAATGTTGCTGTAATAAGTGTTAGAAGTACAAGAAATAAAACTGCTGAACTACATGATTGGATTACCCATCATAAGCCTGACATTCTTGCTGTAACTGAAACTTGACTTAAACCCAATATAAATAACTCCAAAGTTATACCTCCTGCCTATAATATCATCCATGACATGACTGTAAAAAAGGGAAAGATAGCGATATTGCTTTAATATTTCCCAACACCTACCACATTTCCTCTTACAGAAGACCAGTACCAGAATTTGGTTCAGCAGAGCTTCTTATTGCTTTCCTCAAAATAAACAAGTAAAAACAAATATGTCCCTCCTGACAACAATATACAGCAGCTATACTGGAAGATATCTTACTTTGGATATCCATAACATTTCCACAAGAAACAATACTACTAGGTGATGTGAATATCAATTGGCTGGACATAAATTCTAACTTCCCTGCATCTAGCATGAACTTACATGGTTTCACACAACTAATTAATAGCCCCACACATTATAGCAAGACATCAAATTCCCTATAAGATTGGATCTCAGTATCAGACCCTAGCAAATACTTCACCACAGGTACAATATCAGACTCTCTGAGTGATCATCTCGCAATCTATACAACCAGACACCTCACATATCCAGTTAAACAGCATATTTATAAAACAACAAGCAACCTTTCTAAGTTTAACACAGAAATGTTCATTACTACACTACCATCTATTAACTGGAACTTCCTAAAAATCCTCCCCTTAGATGATGCTGTAAATAAATTCAATACAGCTTTTCTAAGTATCCTAAGTAGCCTCATACCTCATAGAAGGAAGAGACTAAAAACAAATAATACAATTTGACTATCCAAAATGGGTAGAATGCTAATAAGGAACAGAGAAAAGTCATGGAAAGAATGGCAAAAATGTAAAAAAACTCAATATGTTGAAAACCTCAGAATGCTTCACAACCGCACTATAAAGCAAATAAGTAAAGACAAATAATACACTAAAATAACTTTCAGAATAATACTAAACACAACCCTAAAAATTTGGACATCCATTAAAGAAATCTTATATCCCAGCCAAAACTTCAACCCAACCCCCTCTCCTGATAACTCACCACTTGAAACTGGTTAACTCTTATTTTATAAATAGTATAGCATCTCTAACCAAGGATTCCTCAACATCTAATCCCGACCCTACCCAACATCCACCCATCACTACATCCACTTTCACCTTCAAATCTGTGCCCAAACCTTATACAAAACTACTCTCAAACAAACTTAAACCTAGCTCTTCTTCAGCTGATGACCTTCCAAGTGAATACCTAAAAATAGCAGCAATAACATTGCCTGTCCTGTCTCAATCTTTCTAAATAGGTCAATACGGAAATCCCACATTCCCTCTCTCTTTCTGGAAAAAGTCACACATTATCTCTCTGCACAAAGAAGGAAATTCAACACACAATAACTTTAGACCAACTGCAATCTTGTCTCCCCTTGCCAAAATACTTGAAAAATGTATTCGAAAACAATTGCTAGACTATTTCCTGCAGAAAAAACTCCTCTCCCCTACACAACATGGCTCCTGTCCTTCTCATAATACTAGCAATGCCCTTCTAAATCATATATATATATATATATATATATATATATATATATATATATATATATATATATATACTGTCAATAAAGCTAGAGATAACAGCAAACTAGTCTCTTCCTTATTTCTAGACTTGTCTAAAGCCTTCGACACTGTTTGTTACAGAAAACTTTACTACAAATGTCCTCACTAGGTCTCTGTCAACCCATCCTTCTATGGTAAAAAAGCTAGCTACCTGTACAATAGGCATCAGTTAGTAAAATGGCAGTCCATGCTCTCTCCTTACCTGCCAGTCACCGCTGGTGTACCACTAGCCTGTATCCTTGGTCCCCTACTCTTTAACATTTTCACCAGCACCCTCTATACATTCATACAACAGTCCATCCTAATTCAATATGCAGATGATTTGTCATTTGTCTCCAGTCCCGTTTGCACATCTGACAACATGGTACACCTGCAAAATATTACTCAGGAAGCTTTAGCAGCTACTGAAACATGGCTTCATAACTCACAACTCCTACTAAACCCAAAAAGACCAAACTACAAATGTTTTCCCAAATCCCTCTCTCAACTGTAGAATTATTTAAAAATGATTAGCTTTTGCAAATGCTAATCCAGCTAACTAGGGACGCCAAGCTTGAAAAAGATTTTCTCCTTATTATTAGAAGGTCTGTACTTCTGTAAAACTTTTTACTACTTTAAACTCTTAGTAACAATAAAAATAAAAAATAAATGATGTGAACTGATTCTCCTTTATCGAAATCTAATATATTTTATTTCAAAGACATGCGAGCCCTGCTGTAAAATCCATTACATAGTTTGTTTTTTTGTTCTTGCATTTTTAATATATGTCATTGAATTCCATACAATAATTAAAACTCAGAGCTTTATGAAAAATCTGATTGGTTCTAATAAAAACATTTAAATTACTTTATTATGTATATCTGTTGCAGAAATTCCCAACATTTCTGATTGGTTAATTAGTTATCTCTGGGTTCTTCGTTGGTTTAACTGCATTCTCCAATCATCGCTATATGTAAGTAGGAAAAGCGCACATGGCTGGATGTTATTTTAAAAGGAACTATTGGACATTGTTGGTGTTAAAGGGATATGACTGGTGGAAAACCCGAGTGGGGTTGTGAAGAGGGGTTGTACTTTTGAGAATGCTTATGTCTCGATGTTTAAGGACAGGACCGTGGCTTTTGGCAGGAAGAAACCTAATGTTGTAATCAGTTGAGGTCTGTCCAATTGCTGTAGAGTGACATAGGCTTTTGTTATTGGATGGGTAGGTGGTGCACAGGAAAATAATAAAGAGACTTGTCTGATTTGATAAGCCACAGTTATGGGGAGTTAGGACTTAACTGGTACTAGGGTTGCATGGCATCAGTATCAGTAAGCTTCATTTATTGGATGGCCGGGGCTAGGGCATGGGAAAATAAATATCCAATTGTATTTAAGTGCCATATTTTAGGGGGATGATTATTGGTTCATGGATGCTAATATTACATTAGTCAGTCTTGAATGTGACTGGCCAAAGTGGAGCTGCAGCTTGGAGTACCTGGGTTGGTAAAAGTACAGATTAACTCAATGTGAATTGGACTGTGGCTTCTGTGTTTCTTACGGGCTGGTAGAATCTGGGTCTCGTCAATTCTGGAGGACAGATTCTTCAAAGAGCTTAATACTACTGTCCTGACTCTTGCTTATTTTAGCTTGTTGACTCCAAAGCAATCTTTGGAGTTGGAAAACCTAAAGAAGATTGAATACAGATGTAAATAAAATTAAAAAGCTCTGTAATTTTGTTTCGGTTGTGAGAATTGTGGTGGACTCTGTGGCCAGCATCAAAGAACCTAGCATTCCCTAAAATACTCACGATCAACAATAAGTAAAAGTATCCAAATAAAAATATATAGGCTGCTTTGAAGAAATGTATCACAAAATAAAAGAAAATTAAAACTATTTGCTGCATTGATAAATATGCCCAATGTCAGGTTTCACTACGAAAACAACTTTAAGCCCAGACAAAATTAAGACAAAATTAAAAAGCCACTTCTAACTCTTAATTATCCAATGGAATGTAGACTGAGGTATTTAAACCATCAATTACTTATGTATTTAGACCAACTGTACCGAAAGAGAATTCTAATAGGATCGTGGCCAGCAAACTGTGGAAACCTTTAGTCTTAAGTGATGTTGATCCCCTTATTGAAGAGCTTTAGTAAATTAAATAAAGCTGCCTTAAACTTCCCTCCAGTCAGGCAACTTGAATCCTGAAAATAACTTTTTTTTACTTAATAGGTGGTTCAAAATATCTGAGACTGGGCCTAAGCATTGCATGTCAGTAAGCCACCAGAAAATGTGCAATGATACCAGTTAAAATCTAACAAAGTAAAATGGTATTAGGGGTTCACCTTGGTCCATGTTTGGATTTTACCTCACCTTCTGATTTCAGCGCTTTCACCTTGACGCTTCCTCAGACCTGTCTTTCCTTATTGGAAGGGCAAAATGAAGGTATATGATGTTTGTGAAAACGAATCTTAGTATACAAACTATTGTTCACCAAATAAATACATAACTAGAAACTTGGAAAGAAGCTTAAATTGCATAAAAGCCTTATAAAATAAAAATATAAATATAAAAATTCAAAAGGATGAATGAAAAATACCTAGAAATCATAACTTGGAGATAATTGATCACTTATATGACTCCCTGTGCATGATAGACAATCTGTTATGAAAAAGTGAATATACAGTTGTCCACATTTTGTCTTTGATCAGTGTGTCCTGAAAGCTAGAGAAAATTGTGTTATGGTTTGATTTGAGCAATAATATGCGTGATGTTGCAACTTTCTTAAGTTGAGCACATTTATGATGGACATATATGAGTTCTGTTCTGGGGTCTTACAGGCTTTAAGTCTTATTTGCCATTCTCATTTGCACCTTTTGAGTCTGTCATTAAGTAGACCTTGAAACTCATCTTTTTTCAGTTGGTCGAGTATATGAAATAAGAATATCCCGTGTCTAACTGTGTCTCATTGGTGCTTAGCAAGTGCATTGTTGCAATGGTTGTATCGGATATCTAAAAGGTGGTGTGTTCTAGTTTTAAGTTTGTTAATAGTCTTTCCGACATAGAATGCAGACCATTTTCAAAGATAGGTAATTGCTGTTATTATTTGCTCCAGAATTAGTATTATAACATTAATAGTTGGAGAACCACAAAAACAGGATGAAAAAGATATGTCCATCCATGTCACCATGTGGTTGTGGTCCCCGCTGCTACTAGGTCTTCTAATTACATCACCTGTAGTACTAGAACCAGCCACAGGATAAATTAAATTAGGAGCAGTACTTGCCTGGATATGCGGATTATTAAAATCCCCATTCACTTTAAAATTACTCAAATCAGTAGACTCATTCACTAGCATTCTATCGGCAGACTTACTGCTTGCAAACATCAGTATGTCACACAAAGAACCAGATGCAGTTAGGAGGTCAGACATATTTCCTGCTTGAATAGGAATCCACACACCCAAATCACCTATAATACCTTTCCTGGAATTTCCTCCTAATAAGTCCATCAAAGATGTGGAAACCTAATTTAATAAACTGACCAAGTATGTAAGATCAGTTTGAGAAGAATGTAATTCTTAGTTAAAATCGATCTTGCTAACAGACGTTCTCTTTACAAGCATTCTTATTGCTGAAGGGAGGGTGGGTTTGACATAGGAGTTAAGTTCTTTAACTATTGGCTACAAGGTACAGGGTTTGGTCTCTGTCTGGTTTAACATAATGCTATTGGATGAAGCCACAAGCTGTGTGAGATACACAAGAGGCATCCTTACAAGGTTTAAACCAACTCATCTGATTTTTTCAGCATAGAGGAACAGTGGCTGCATTCTAAGATCCTCCAGGATTGCCAAGCTTTTTGCTCTGTCTTGGTGTGTGAGCCCAACTACCCTACAAAGAAACCTAATTTCTGCCACATGTATCTTCTTCTTCTTCTTCTTTCAGCTTTTTCCGGTTAGGGGTCGCCACAGTGGATCATCTGTCCGCTCATGATTGGCAGAGGAGTTTTACGGTATCAAGTTGCCAGCCCGGCGCCCAACCTTCCACAGAAGGCACATTTCTGTCACATGTATCTGTTATATAATATTTGCAGTTGCTACCTAAGCTCATGACTGCAGGTCATACCTGTCAACTGTACTGAATTTCTCGGTATTTACCAGTTTTGCGGGCAAAATAATGAGGTGCCACAAATTTCTGAGTGGCCCCTTCAATTCCCGATTTTTTTTTTACAGTTTTAAGTTATGGCTGATGTCATCATGCATCACCAGCTTGTGCCGCAATGTCATCAACATGCAGGGGTGTGCATAATGACATCAGCTTCATGACATAGTGCCTGACTGCCTGTCGGACTCTGAGACTGCGGTGGGAGTTTCAAACCATGAGTGGTGACATTGCTAGTAGTCAGGGAACCTTTGCAGAGCAAACTTGTTCATAACTGTCAAGTCTTCATAGTCAGTACAAAGGTATAGAATAATATAAAATCTAATATTCTGCCACAGAATAAATTAAGTATTTGACCACTCATAAGTGTATTACAGTGAAGAACTGGGTGCTGTAGTCAAAAATAAAGTGCTCTTCAGTGTAGGCACATCTCATAGTTGCGGAGTCACAGAAGACTACAGTTCCCATGAAGACTTCTCAATAGTTGGTGCGTTCTTGGATTTCCCTTTTACCGGTCAGTGTGTGAGTTGTAAACAGCGGCATCAGTTTGAAACTGGAGGGAAAAAAATGGCAGGTAGCAGGAAGTTGTTGCATCAAGAAAGTACATAGGTTGTGGAATCGAAACGGGAAGGAAGAACTGCTGAGAATGTGGATTTGCCTATTTCTAGATCTGACAGGTATGAATAGTTAAAAGTGCAACGTTTGTTCATGGACCTCAGCCCTGAATGATGTGATGTGTGTGGTAAAACACATGGTGATTGTGGACAGGTTATGGGTCATTTCCATTCTTAGTTGCTGTTAGGAGAGACTGTGTTTATATATTTCAGACTAGAGAACTGGTATTACAGGTGCCCACTGTATAATTTAGAAGTCCAACTTTTGCTGTTGGGGTGAGGTGGCAATTTATTAAATGTCAGCTGCTGTCTTTTGAGGATATGTTTCTGAAGAAAATTGGTCACGTTTGAGGTGAGTGTCAGGTGGAAAGCTGGGTGAAGTTAGTGTATACCTCATGAATATTTCTGTATCCAGTATTGAACTGCACTTGGTTATAGTATGCTACCAGGGTGAATTATTATAGAAAAAAGGCTTAAAATCATACCATGTTGCTCATCTTTAGAAACATATAGACTGCATGACTCAAACACACACACAAACAAATCTTTACATATGTTTACTGCCTACCTTTATGCATTCCAGCTTATTCATAATCAACAATTGAGTAAGACCTACCCCCCGTCCATTTGTTAAAGAAAACCACACACCTTTATTTTTACTACTAGCGAGCAATAATGTTGCACCAATGAGTTAGAACATTAAAAAAAAACATTCTTCCAATTAAGCATACCTTTCTCAACAGTCAACTGTCAAGATTTTTGCCTCATATTTTTGGATTTTTGGCAAGTCACTGAAGATTGTTATCACTAACTAATGACAACATTTGAGTTTCATGCTTAATATCTTTCAAGATATGCATGCCAACGTAAGCATTTGTTATTCTAGCAACTTTCTAAGTTTATAAAATCCATATTTAAAATATGTCCCTATTCTTGGGCCTTTGACCCCAGTTATGCTAGCCTTTGTCCAAATTTCTTGAGGCAAATGGTCAAGAGGTATACAATTAAGTTATCAGCCCTCCTTCAGCAGAATGATATTATGAACGTGCATGATATGATCTTCTGAACAAAAAGCTCCGGAAGAAAAAGGTGCTATTAGTTTTTCCAAAAAGTAATAGATAAGGTAGACTACTGGTCCCCCAAACAGCCCTGTGTGCTTGCTGAATGTTATGGACGGGCATGGATACTATTACCTGTTTCTATGTTTGTGTCCATTGCACAAGGATGACGGCAGACAGAAATGCTGACCTTTCTCTGCCTTGAGCCCCCTGAGTGTTAGGATAGGCTCAGACTACCCCGCGCCCTTAAACTACCTAAAGGAGGTATTGAGAATGACTGAAAAAATAATGTTGTCCACACAACAGCAGCAGCTTGTCATACCCCACTCAACTACTGAGCAATAACAATCTTAGCTCGATCCTTCAGAAATCATACCAAATGTCAGCAAAGGAGGATTTGTCTTAAAGAGATACAGCAAAAGTGCTCCCCTTTCCCACAAAGGGCAAAATGTTGGATGATGGTTACACAGGGAGTGTGCCTCAATATCACTAAGGGCAGAGTTAGCTGAAGCCACTGAGAGTTCTAATTTTTGCAACCGCAACAGTCTTTGTGCAGGTTTGTTTATTATTTTATAAAGCATAGGTTCTCAAACAAGTCATTCTAAGAAAACCCAGTAAATCTTGTAGGAACAATGTTAAATATCAGGGAAAATCATAATGTTGTGCATAAATCATAGCAGATGAGAGGTACAGAGCCTTACAATATAACTTATAGTGTGTAATATGCACAGTAGTGAGGAAAGGTAGATCAGGTGCAAAAATGTGAGCATTTTTAGCCAATAGTTTGTTAATTATGGGTGAAATAACACATATGATATTTCACTGTTAAGAAGTAAGCAAAACACACATTCAGAGCAAGAGAAATGCCTCGTCCACTGCAGCTAAAATTCACCAGAATGAAGACAACAAGCTTCAGAATGCACACTCCTTCTCTACTGATAGATGTGCAGCTGTAAAAACTTCTTTAGCCAGAGTTGTCTCAGCAGATACTTTCCCTCCTTCACTCAGTACTGCCAGGAAAATATGTTGAGCAAATAAATAAGAATTCACATAGTTCTAGAATAAGTTTCACAGAATAAACATGCAAAACACTAACCGCAAAACATTCAAAAGAGCTAAAAAATAAACATAATATTTAAAGTAAATTTCTGAATTCAGAGGCTTCATAAGTTTTATTCTTAAATTGCTACCAAACAGCATAATTTGCAAAGATACTAAAATTCACTGCATTTACCTTCCCAATATTCCTAAACCCATATTTAGCTGCAAGCTTATCTGCCTCTGCTGAGCCACCAGCAACTTGGAGAGCCCAGTGATTTGCATAAACTGGTTGACTTAATGACATAACCCCATCAAGTAAGACAAAAAAGAATGCAGGCATTAAAATTGAGCATGCGTCCATTGCAGTATTGTTTGCATACAACCCATAGCATTTATTGTTGCAAAGAACAGCTTCTGAAACAACTTAACATAGACAACATGCTTAATGTGGCATGTGAACAGCTTACATTCCCTAAATAGTTTAACAGCAAAACAGGCCAACAGCTCCAGCCTTGTGCCATACTTATGATTTCACTTTTTTGGGAGGAACTGTAGCCAATCCCATGAAACACTTGACCCCAGACTATGGTAAAAGAAAACAGGGGGCAAGCCTGTAGCTTAGATTAGGTCTAAATCACACCTGGCATCTACCTGTGGCTGTTTCTCCAACAGGAGACAAGTGCATCAAGTTTGCAGTGATTTGAGGTTGCATCCTTGTGCTGTTAAGAAACAGAGATATCCCCAGCAATTAAAACAAACAACACCTTTATCACCTAGCTCCCCATGGTTTTATTAATGCAGTGTGGGTTTGTGATTTTCAGTTGCGTTAGTTAATAGCAGCGCTTCAATGGAAACATTACAGCAACATCAGCACAGTAGCCTTTTTTTATTTTGCTTTGTTGTAATACTTAGGGGTTCCACGTGTCCCCACATCAGGCAACAGTTGCTGTTGAATTTGTTGCTGTTTTCAAATGTTTAAGAAACTTTCTCAAAAGTCCATAATTTTCTGATTTAGTTTTTTTTACTATTTTCCATATTTTTTTATAAACTAAGGTGTCTTTATAGTCAAAACCAGATAACAGTCACTAAATGATGTCTGATCTTATAGACATTTAATGTTAGTGTATGCCTTTAATGAGTCCTCGAACTGCAATAACTTTTAAGGGGTGGGTGCTGCTGCGAGTTTTTAGTATGGTGCCTTTGTTCCATAAACATTAATGAAAATGTTGACTAGATTTCGTTCTCTCTGTTACTCATCCAAACTGTGGGGTAGCCTGCTACCTTCTTGATATTTAAACTTATTCTTATTTCTTCACTTGCCTGCCCACTCTTGCCCCTACCTCATTTGCTTAATCCCTGCCTAGCCCTCACTATAACCCAATTAATCCCCCTTCTACATTGGTACTCATACCTCTCAAATGTACTGATTGATTTGTATTGATTTATATTTATTTACTGGGGTATTGCACTGATCTCAAGTTTCCTAAATTCACCTATATATTTTGTCATGTACATCACAGAATTTGTGACTTTGTGACAAAACAGTGAAGATTAAAATCATTATCATACCTCTCAATCTCTCAGAGCAAGAAATCTGGGCAAATCCAAAAATAATGGTGGGGCAAAGGCCCAAAAATAGGGACAGATTTTAAATAGTGCTCCTGTAAACTCAAGATAGTTGCTAGAATAACAGGTTTTGCATTATGTATTTTCTGAGGGATATGAAATCTGAAATCCAAATGTCTGCCATTATTTATTATTATTTAGTGACTTCAGTCTTCATGTTGGCATGTCTCCTCCTCCTTATGTCTTCCCTTCCTTTCAGAATTAGATGGTGCCATATTTTTGTGTGATTACCTTAGCTGCAGTAGCTATTTATGTAATGCCATTATCTCCAGTGCCAGCCCTTGCAATAGTTTTGGAGGTATATCTACTGATATGTTCTTTGACTGTAACCAATGCTTTTTATTTCTGTGTCAGTCACTGTAAGAATATGACACTGTAGACAGAGCAAGCAAAGAAATTAAAAATCAGTTTTCGAGAGAAGACTTTGAACTCCTGATACTCTGGCATTGCTAATGTTGAAGCCTTTATTAAACCATAGTAGCTCAGTATAAAAGTCTTCAATCTGCACAAGCAATGCATACACTACTGTATTTCTAAAAGACCACCACACCACACTTTTGCATTGTAGAAAAATATTGAATATGTTCACGTTGTTTTCAACTTCTTGTAGGAGCCAAGTATAAACCAAACATGTTTTTGAATGTGAGCAAAGACTGTTATCCCAAGTAGTGCAACTTCTGCTGTGTGCAGCTCACCGAGTTCAGGAAGTGAGCTTCACAAAGCACACATCAAGCCAAAATATTCAAAATAGTAATTCAGGATTGCACTCCTTTATTTTTGCCTGCCATATTTACTCCACTGTTATATCCTTGGTCTTTGCAGTTTTTCATATTGAAACTGTCGCTTTCTAGTTTTCCTGTTATCTCTATGTCAAGCCAAAGGTCTGTTTTTTCATGACATTCAATAAAACACATAAAGCTTTAACCTATATTATTTATTCTCCTTAATTTGTTGAATGACTTGCTTGTTTACATTTTCTGGAGCTTTATTAAATCACTGTGAATTTGTGTTAAAAAGTTTGTCATGGATGCCTTTCCTGCCTTCAAGTTCATAGCTACCATATATACAATCAGCTGAGGATGACAGTGCCTTATTATTGCCAAAGTTTGCAGAGATACTGCACTATTTAAATTTCCAGTAACATCTATTGTTCCTCGTAAAGCAAGATTGTTCTGAGCACAAAGCACAATAGCATCAAGAACATAATTTAAAATGCTGTCCCTCTTTACCTGTCTGCTTTTATCACTGTCTGAATAGCATTATCAATAGCTTTCTGTTCTGTGATACGTTTTGTAAGCTCTCTGCACATACGATACCTTTTCCATATTGTAGACTGTTTTTATGTTCCAGATTCCTCAAAATCAGATGAAACCAGTCTGAAAAGTTTTTATCTCCCATGTGCAAAAAGGAATTGTGGATGGATGGATGGATGGATGGATGGATGGATGGATGGATGGATGGATGGATGGATGGATGGATGGATGGATGGATGGATGGATGGATGGATGGATGGATGGATTTGCACCTGGTGTCATTATACAAAAAAACATGCACAAGCCAGACCAGTGTTATAAAAGGATAAGGCCCTAACTATTGTTCAAGTGACCAGGGTTTGATTAATGGCTTGCGTGACTGACGGCAATGGCAGGAAGGATGGTCATCTCCCATCCTGAAGTGAGGAATGTGGATCCTAGTCAGTGATGCCTGTTGCAACAGTGCAGGGGAAAAGTCCCAAGGATAGAAAAGCAGCAGAGGGTATGCACCGTGACTGTTCAAACCTGTGACAGATACTTCCTTTCCCGTACATAAAAGGAGAACGATTGTGTCAACGTAGAGGAGCAGATGCAGTCCTTGCAGTCATTTATGTGTGCATATCACAAGAGGGATTAGGCCCTCACTATAGGGTCTTACAGCAGTAATGCTTCCATTGTCAGGATGCTGGCAAGAGCACAAATATCCCTGATGTATGCCTGGATGACAGCTCCATGTACAGGCCCTTATCCTAGGGGTTCTGATGAGAGATCTTCACTGTCAGGAAACAAATGGACCCAGGTACCATTGAGAAGGCTAGATTGTCAGAAGGCAAAGGAAACAAAAACATACAAAAAAAAAAAAAAAAACATGCACAAGAAAAAAAATATTGTACCTTAGTAGTTTTACCATCAAAAGAGATATTTTGTTTTAACCAGAGTTTTCCAGATGTAGAGCTATTGAATTTGTTGTTCTTCCATCATTCGTGTTCATGAGACACCATCAACCTTATCAGTATCTGACGACCAGGTCATCAGATCATCAAACTGAAATTGCATTTGCAGTGAACCTTCAGTCATTCCTTTACTTTCAGTAGCCACATTCAGAATGCCAAGAACTTCTGCTTCTTCCTGCTTGTGTCTCTAATTCATCATCATTACTGGTGGTAAATACTATTACTTTCCACTGCCTCTGCTGTAAAGTGATTTTGTTATTGTGGTTCAAATTCATGTACAACACATTTCAGGAGCCTCCAAGTTTTGAATATTTACTGCTGAATAAGCAAAGTCAGAAGACATCATGTCACATTTGGAATTGGTATTGTTTCAGTAATTGTGAAGTTGGCCTACTGAGCAGAAACACAGTCATCACGATCACCATGTTTTCATCAGATGTTTGGCTGCCATGTGGCTTTACAAACCAGCTTTCCCATTCTGGATGTAGTTTTTGCTAGTTTTCTTTGTATTACTTTCTTTTTCTTCCGAACATTATACCAGACTGCTTTTTGAATCACTGCTATAACAGTGCTGCAGCATATAAACAACAATTTGTCGATTTTAGACTTCTGTTGGCTGCCTGACACATTAATATTTGGCCAAAACCAGCAATACCCTACTATTCAATGTGTCTACTCCTGCTTATACTTACTAAAATACCAACTGCTCATTTCAAATGTATATCACCCAGCAATTTGTCAGTGTTTACACTGTCACTGACTGCTGCTTACTACACAAGTATTTTGCCAAAATTAATAATGTACTCATATGCACTGAATCTGTTTGTTTACATATGCTACTACAGTTGCCTATTGTGAACAATTATTTCAATGGTACAGGTCAAGAAGTCAGAATGTCAGGATACAGGAAGTTGCTAAAAATAATATGCCAGCGATACTGCTTGTTGCACACTCACTCACTCACTCACTCACTCACTCACTCACTCACTCACTCACTGTTGTTTTAAACTTTTAAAGGCCATTATTTTTTAACTTTTGCCCCTTACATATTAGTATCCTATGCAGCACACTGCTTGCACATACCTCATTCTAGCACTGCCTGTTGCTCTATCTTCCTGTTGCCAGAATCTTAAAGTGGTAGTTTTAACAAATCCTTCACAATGTCAAGTAGTTGCTATACTGAATAATTACACACCAGAAGGCAGGAAGCATTTGCTTGAATCTCATACTTTTCTTCCTGTATTTATCTGTCTTTTGGATTGCACTACTATCTCTCATAAATTAAGTCTATAATACAGTTCATTCATTTTTTCATTCATTCTCCAGCTCTGATTACCTACTTAATCCAGTTCAGGGCCATATGAGAGGTAGATCCTATCCATGCACTCATTGGACAAACCATCACAAGACATATATTATACATACATACACAGACACACAAAAACTGCAAGAAAGAACCAGACAAACTGAAGTCTTCACTGTGTAAAACCTTAATTCTCCAATAGTGGAGGCCCATGGGATATATGCAAGTGACTATAACATTGCAACGTGCAGCAAATAAAAGTGGTAGCCAAATACCAAATAGTAACCAAGTAAAAAAGTTGAAGCCAAGATAAATTCCAACCGCTTATTTTAAATTGGTAAGCACTTTTGTCGGGTTTAAAATCACTAAACTTCATCAGACATCATAGTATAATTAAACTGACCATATATACCCCTATCATACTATGCAGCAGCCAATCAAATCAGCAGTTGACCCCACGTGATATCATTTTAAAAATACAAACTGACTTACATACACTGACATCGCTTTGGAACATCCTTTCCATAACAAAATTTTGCTTATAACTCCTGTTACTATAAAAGTGAGCATATAAAAAAACTAAAAAAAATATAATTTAAAATAAACTTTTATGATACTATTATACTATACTAATCTGATAATCAAAAGTATATATACACAAACTGTGCATCACCATTGTTATCTATTCGCAAAAAATATATATAGATGGAATATGAAATATAAAATAAATATGCATAATATTTCATTATCTATCATAAACTTTAAGTTTTAATAAACTAGAGACAGACACTGTATCATTGAGGCCTGGTGGACAGTTAGCATTCAAATAAATCTGCCACCATACCTCCTTTTCCTCAAGATATAATTTCCATGGACCCCCCCCCAACTCACACATTGCACCTGTTGCAGAACAGCAAACTTGAACGCATGTTGGGGAAATGTTTTTAAGTGCCTGTATAATGCATTTGTTTCTTTATGTTGTGCAATCTCATAGAAATGCTCATAGACTCATTGTGACAACTTACGCTGGGTCTTACCAATGTAATAAGCAGTGCATTGTGTACACATGGCAATATAAACAACTGCTCATGAATAACAGCTGTACTTGCTCCTGATTTTTATAATCTTGTACTGCACTTTAATACTAGAACTAGTAAAAATATGCTGGCATTGGTGGCATATGCCACAAAGTGTCATCTGGTTGGAAGACATTGTATTACACTGCCTATCCAAAATATTCTTTATATTGGGCCCTCTCCGATATACCACTTTAGGGGGTTTTCCGAAAGTGTCAAACATATCCGGATCACTCCTGATGATATTCCATTTTTTATTTAAAATATCTCTGACCAGTGGACTATCATTACAAAATGTAGTGACAAAGGGGCAGAAAGAGTCGCTATTCGTACCTGAACTATTAGTTTCCAGACGATTATATATATCCAAATTTACTCTGTGAGCTGCCGAGTGGCTGATAGACAAATGTAACAGTGGATTAGATTGAAGTGGACATTGACCTGATGTTTGTAGTAGGGGTCGGTAAAAGCCAGTGCATTTCCTAGTAACTTCCTCCCTAATGTTATTGACAATGGATATAGTATATCCATGGTTCAAAAACATTTGTGTCATGTTTTTACATTCATCCAAAAAGTCACTGAAACTGGAGACCATACGGGCAGCTCTTACTAATTGTCCCTTGATAATCCCAAGCTTGACATGAAAGGGATGGCTACTAGAATAATGTAAGTAGCAGTTGGAAAATGTGGGCTTTCTATAAATATTAGACTTGATGCCCCCATCAGAAGTCTTGGAAAGTTTAACGTCCAAATAAGCTATTTGGTCAATACCAATAGTGTAAGTAAATTCTAAAAAATTGGTGGTCTGGTTAATGTAATCTATAAACTGTGGAATCTCTTCAGAAGGTCCCTTCCAACACACAAACAAATCACCCAAGTAGTACATCGAGATGTTGGTGTAATATTTGCTGGTAAAGAGAAAACATTTTTCAAACCAGGTCATGATGATATTGACATACAGGGGCCCACAGGCAGAACCCATGTCAACCTCTTTTAGCTGCTTGAAGAAATGCCCATCAAATTGTATAAAGCTATGCCTTAATACTATATCCATTAATTGGGTATAAGTATTGATGGTGTCCTGATTTAAATCCAAAACATGATGTAAAAATTCACCAAACCATTCCATACCTATCTGGTGGGTATATAACTGCAAAGATCTTTCACATCTATAGTTATAAAAGCTTCATCGTGTAGAGGCATCAAACTATTACACATAGTCAAAAACTGTAACAAATCTTTACATATATAAGGTATCTCCAAAACACGGTTTCAACTTGTTGTCCAAAAATTTTGCAATATAGCTAGTTTTCGACTAACCAGAATTGGCGATTGGACGAAGGGGGGATTATTTAAATCTTTATGGATCTTCGGTACACCGAAGATCACCGGGAGTTTGGGAAATTCAATGACCATGTAATTGTATTCGGTAACTGTAATTTGGTCCTGCATTAACATGTCCATTAATTCGCAGTCAATTCTACAATAAGCTACATTTACTTCATTAAGTGAAGCTTCCCTGTATGTTTCAGTATATAACAACTGAAACATCCTTTGTACATAGTCTTCACGTTGCATTACTACAATCCGACTCCCTTTGTCACGTTGCATATATCTTACATCACTGATAGTTTGCAATTCTTTCAAAATATGTTTTTCAACAACAGGTAAATTGTTGGTACTAGAACAATATTTCGAATAATGTCCGAAGTCTACTTCACAAGCTCTTTCAAACATTTTCAGCAAATCATGTAACTCAGGATTATGTACACTTGGTACTCTAAGATCACAATTAATACGTTCATTATCATTGCTTACTTGTTTTCTGTATATATACTTCAAGTTTAAATTGTGGACGTACAGTTTTAGGTCACATATAAAACGGACATTATCTATCCATCTCTTAGGCATGAAATTGTTTCCTCTACTGAAAAAATTAGCTTGAACACTAGAAAAGGAAACACTAATGTAATTATAAATCTTAAAGACCTGAACAGTATTAGAAATAATCTCAGCTGTTGGTGTTGTTATAGCAGCATCTACCAGCTCTAATACAGTCACCTTTGATTCCTGGAATTGCTTTGTCCATTCTTCTGAGCATTCCGTCTCCTCCTGTTGCCCTGTTGATATGGACTCTAGTACTGCAGTCTCTGGTTCTGCAATCTCTCGGATCACCTGACAAATGGAGGATCTAAAGGGACGGAGACCTGATTGTTCTGCATGTCCCCCTTTTCTATGTCATCTAAGTTGTTGCGCGTTTCATTGCCATGAGGAGCCTGTGTAGATGGAGGAGCAGGGTAGGCTGTACCTGAAGCATAGGCCCGCCTATCCCTCTCCAACTTTTTGCTTTTATGGCTGGCAATATGTACACATAAAGAGTCAATATCTTTAAAAATATTATCATACTATGATTTATTACTAGTACACAAATTAGGATAATTAATATCCTTGCTAGATCTTTGATTTCACAATATAAACTATCCACCATGGTACTATTGTGTTTCATTAACAACTCCATAGGTTCGCAGCCATGTTGATCAAACATGGCCAAGAGTTCTTGATGTAACAAGGAGTGTTGTGTTAAACCAGTCAGATATTTCCAAACACATAGGCCTTTAGGGACTTCTTTTATCCTTAGACATTTTCTGAAATAAATATTCTCTTGTTGAAGCCTGCGGTATTGAGTACGTTTATTCCTGAATTCGTTAAGTTTAGAATCAGTGACTGGTAAATTACCCCCACCTGGGACAGCATTTGGTACATCCCTCTGTAGCCATGACTCAAAAGAAAACAATGCTTGCCTGCCTTCATGCCCCATGTTATCCATGGGGGAAACCTCATGAACGGGTTGTGCTGGTGGAATACTCCCATTATCAGTGGTGTTGACGAAATTCCTCAAAATCTGGGGAGTATTTTCGAAATTCGCACAAGATCATCCCATTCTCTTGTCTTCCAAGGGTTGTTGAGACAGCTGCTGAACTAAAACTGTAAGGTTGTTAACCGCTTCATGAAGCTGTAGAAATTTAACTTGAGTTACACTGGTATTGCCCTTCACCATGCTGCACAACTAATAAACCAGGAACAAAAGGAAGAGCACAATAACTATAAAATTTCAAAGTGCAGCAAATGGAAGTGGTAACCAAATACCAAATAGTAACCAAATAAAAAAGTTGAGGCCAAGATAAATTCCAACTGTTTATTTTAAATCGGTAAGCGCTTTCATCTAGTTTAAAATCACCAGACTTCATCAGACATCATAGTATAATTAAACTGACCATATATACCCCTATCATACTATGCAGCAGCCAATCAAATCAATAGTTGACCCCAAATGGTATCATTTTAAAAATACAAACTGACTTACATATACTGACATCACTTTGGAACAACATCCTTTCCATAACAAAATTTTGCTTATAACTCTTGTTACTATAAAAGCAAGCATATAAAAAAACTAAAAAACTATAATGTAAAAAAAACTTTTATGATACTATTATACTATACTAATCTGATAATAAAAAGTATATATACACAAACTGTACATCACCATTGCTATCCATTCGCAAAAAATATATATAGATGGAATATGAAATATAAAATAAATATGTATAATATTTCATTATCTATCATAAACTTTGAGTTGTAATAAACTAGAGACAGACGCTGTATCACTGAGTCCTGGTGGACAGTTAGCATTCAAATAAATCTGCCACCATACCTTCTTTTCCTCAAGATATAATTTCCATGGACCCCCCCCCCCAACTCACACATTGCACCTGCTGCAG
The DNA here is from genome assembly GCF_019279795.1 of Protopterus annectens. Taxonomy (NCBI): domain Eukaryota; kingdom Metazoa; phylum Chordata; order Ceratodontiformes; family Protopteridae; genus Protopterus; species Protopterus annectens. Next base: position 1,665,730,684 of record NC_056737.1, read on the forward strand.
AACAGCAAACTTGAACATATGTTGGAGAAATGTTTTTAAGTGTCTGTATAATGCATTAGTTTCTTTATGTTGTGCAATCTCATAGAAATGCTCATAGACTCTTTGTGACAACTTACGCTGGGTCTTACCAACATAATACGCAGTGCATTGTGTACACATGGCAATATAAACAACTGCTTGTGAATAACAGCTGTACTTGCCCCTGATTTTTATAATCTTGTACTGCACTTTAATACTGTCAAAGTTCCATAACAATCAGAAAAGTACTCCACCATCAAACAATGCTTTTCTCAGTTTTAGAATACTGTATGCTACTTCTCAGTTTTAGAATACTGTATGCTACTTCTCCATTGCTATATAGTACAAAATATCACATTTCCACACAGAATCCCACTCTGTCACAACTCCAGTCAGAGAAGTACAGCTCAGGTATTTCAAAATAGTGTTTATTATCACATAATATGATTTTGGGTGGGATTCATGAAGGCACACATCACAGTACCTTTTTGGGATTCAGCAGCCACCCTAACACAGTGCTGTACAGTGCTCCAGCATCATGACATGCAGCACCACATAGGGCTGGCACCATGGCTGTGTGGAATGATAAGCAATACAAGAAATTGCTCAAGTTTTGTAGATCAGCATGACCAGCCTTACCATGTCATGGTACTGAACACAGCCAACAGGTCGTGTTCAAATACCTACCACAACTGTGTTACAGGGATCAGTGTAAAGGAGCCACTAGACAGCAGGGATTACATCAGTATGGGGATTGTGGGACTGTGGTATGGGGATCAGGGTAGAGGAGTCACTAGATACCAGGGATAACATCAATATGGGGGTCAATGGACTGTGGTACAGGGATCAGGGTGGAGGAATCACTAGACAACAGGGTAACATCAGTATGGAGATTGTGGGACTGTGGTAAAGGAATTAGAGTGGAGGACACCAGGATAACATCAGTATGGGGGGGGTCAATGGACTGTGGTACAGGGATCAGGGTGGAGGAGCCACTAGACACCAGGAATAACATCGGTATGGGAATTGTGGGACTGTGGTATGAGAATTAGGGGGGTGGACACCAGGGATAACATCATTATGGGGATTGAAGGACTGTGTTATGGGAATCAGAGTGGAGGAGACACTAAACACCACAGATAACATCAGTATGGGAATTGGGACTGGGAGGGGAGACACTAGCCACCAGGGATACAAATAAAGTGCCTACATGGCACAGATATCACTGCAGCGATGGGGGGAGTGGGGAACACTAGATACCAAGGATTCTGCAAATGTGCCATAACTGAACTTAAACTATTATGGTAATCGAAGGGTGGGAGAACAAAGGAGGGCAAACAGGTGAGGGGGTACAGGTATGGGGACTGTGGTGTGTGTGTGTGTGTGTGTGTGTGTGTGTGTGTGTGTGTGTGTGTGTGTGTGTGTGTGTGTGTGTGTGTGTGTGTGTCTGCTCATATTTAAATGTGTACTTGCATGTCTGGGAGATTGATTAAGGGGTGAATGAATAAACTTACATGAACAGCAGTTTACTATCACAATGTACAGATTAGCAATGATCTGCTCATTGTGATGGTAATAACTGCCATTCAGCGATTTGCAAATTAGCTGATAATGAGGTCTTACCTCACTGTGGCTAACATGTCTGTGAATCAGACCTGGGGGGAGGGCTTTTTTGTGGCTTGTGCTAGGCTCTTTCTTGAATCCCCAGCTATGTTGCTAAAAATCAGAATTTTACCTGATAAAATACAAAACAGAATGCCACACTTCCAGTCAAATAAGTACAACAGTGTCAATTGTTGTTTTGTGGAATTAGTTGAAAATACACATACATACACACACACACACACACACACACACACACACACACACACACACACACATGCAAATGTGCAGTCTGATATAAGCATTAATTGGTTATTTCCTAGCCTTTTCTAAAAGTCTAGAGGATTTAGGATTTTTGCTTGGAGATGTTTACATAGATATTTTTATACCCCAAGTTATTTTTATACCCCAGGCGATTATTCCTCAGGTAGACAGCAAATGTTGAAGGTGTGGTTGGGAAGAAAGAGGTACTTTGGAATATATTTTCTGGGAGTGTGGTGGGTTGGCAGACTTTAAGGATTCCCTGTGGGATACACTATCAGAGACGTTGTGTGGGTGGATTGGTGGGATGAGGGAGATGTATTTTCTGAGCTATGATACTAGAATTGGAATTGCCTAGACATGGTAAGGCCTTGCTGTGTCTAATTATGGTGGCTGCAAAAAAAGCAATTACTAGAAAATGGAAATCAAAATGTAAACCAACTATAACAGAAGTATTGAATATAGTAACAGAGATAAAGCAACTGGAATTGAGATCTTTAGAAAAGGGTAGGAGCAAACTACATGGGACAAAATGGGTATTGTAGGACCAATACATACAGGGAAGGAATGAGGTTTAAGAGAAGAAATGACTTAAATGAGCTGTGTAATGTTTGACTGAACATGACTGGGTAGATTATAAGTGATTTATAATGTTTGCAACCAGGAGTGTGTCCGTATGGTTTGTGATGTAAAATGCTTGCAACTAGGATTGTGTCGGTGTTTGTTTTCATTTATATAAATGTATGATTGCTTATGTCATAAGTGATGGTTTAATAAAGATGTTTCTTGTTTAAAAAAGGGGGCAGAAACTGAATAACATATGTAATGTTGCTTAGGTTATATGATATTTAGTATATGTGAAGTATAATGTTTGTTAATGTTTGTTTAATACAGTTTGATTACTTTTGTATAAATATAAATTTGCCTGTGTCACAAGTGATAATTCAATAAAGGTGTTAAAAACAAAAAAGTATGCTATGTGAAATATTCTGCTTTATAAAAACAAACTATGTATTCTAAAAATTAAAAAAAACAGCCTTTAATATTACAAAACCATGTAATAAAAAATAACAAAAACAAAACAGATAACACAGACACCGTTCGCTATGCAAAATAATGCCCTTCAGGGTGGGCATAATAGAGAAATAATGAACATTTCATGGATAGGAGTCTTGATGCTGCCTCATGCATGTGGCCTCACAACACCCTGGGTGGTATGTTATTTCTCTTTAATGTTCACCCTAGAAGGCATCATTGCTTACAAAGATACTGCCACTACAGCTAACAAATCAAAATGTACTGCTGATGTAGCAGAGGATGCTACCAGAGCTCCTAAGTCTAAGAAAAATGTCTAACTCCCATCACACCACAGACTACCACCATCACAGCAGAGACACTGATGGAAGTCGACCAGTAATATGTTATTTATTTATTTATTTTATTTTACATTTATTAACCGGGAAAGTCTGACTGGATACATATCCATTTTCAGCGGAGGCCCTGGGAGAAAAGCTCCAGACAGATAAACATTTAAAATGCGATATGCATTAATATTTAGCAATTTAACAAAAAGCAAAAGAAAAATACAGATAGGTTACATATTTAAGAGAATGTTCTAAGTAAGGTAATATTTACAGTGGTATTAAGGAATTTAACAAAAATCAAAAGCCAACAACAAACAGGTTCCATAATGGAGAGAGGTTCAAAGTAAGGCTTTGTTTAGGTAAGAGAAAGTCAACAACAAAGTGGGAGATGGAAGGAAACTATAAAGGGAGAAAAAATAAAACATATAAGAGAAATGAGGGTATAGGAAGAGGAGACAGGAAAAGGAAGAATGTTTATAAAGAAAGAGAGGCAGAATGAGATTAGAGAAGGATAGGTAGGGTAGAAGGCAGCAGAGGCTGAGAAAGGAGGTTGCGGTTCTGATAATGGAAGCTAGAGATAATATAAAGGGGGTAGAGGAGATTAATTGAAGGAGGGTACGGAGAGAAAAAGGGAAAATATCTTTGATAGCTAAGGTGGATTAATGGATTATATAAGTAACGTTGGGTTTGACTGGGCCTAGCTAAGACTGAGACAAGCTTTGGTTGAAACTCAAGTCAGTGTAGTAACTCAGACTGAGTAATTTGAGTTTAGTCAAGGTTTAGACAAGGACATAGCCAGTTATTGTACATGTGTGTCTTTAGTGATATTTTGAAGTGAGGCAAATAGCAATTGGTCATTAGTTCAGCAGGAAGGGAGTTCCATATTCTACCAGCAGTGTTAGAGAATAAGGCATCTCGGGCTGAGTTGTTGGCTTTGGTAGGTTGTACTAGCATTCTGCTGGAAGAGCGAAGGGATGCTAGGTTGCAATATGGGGTAATGACATTGGCTAGACTGGGGGTGTAGGAAGGTTGGTGGAGGATTTTATGAGTTACTATGAGTTGGTTATAATAGATCTGGTTGGGTAGCTCTAGCCAACCTAATTTTTGAAGATTATGGCAGTGGTGAGTTCTGTATTCTGAGCCTGTAGCAAATCTTGCTATATTGATGTAACATTTTGTGATTTTGTTGAGATTTGATTTGGATACATTAGTGAGGATGGGTGAGGCATAGAGAAGGGATGACAGAAGATGTGTACAAGCTATGGCTGTTCTGGCAGTTGGGGTTAGAAATTTCTTAATCCTATACATGGAGCCTATTTTTTTAACTGTTTTTTTAGTTTTGTCTATATGGGCATTGTAGTTTAGATTATTATCAATGATTATACCTAGCAGTTTAGTAGTTGGTTCTGGAGAAATTATGGTGCCGTTATGAGAAGAGACTGAAAATATTGGTGGTGTTATCTTACGGGTGGGGGAGTATAGTAGAAGTTTGGTTTTGTTTGAGTCCAATAAGAGCTGATGATTATTAAGCCAGTTCTCTACTTTGCTGAAGGTTGTTTGGGATAGGGATTGTAATTCTGTAGGAGTTGCGGCACAGCAGATTAGTGTGGAGTCGACTGTGTACTGTATAGTAGTAGCATGAGGGATAGCTTTGGGCAGGTCGTTTATGAAAATAGAGAAAAGGAGGGCACCCAGAATAGAACCTTGGGGTACTCCTAGAGTGACCGGTAAAAGAGGAGATAGATGCTCTTTCCACAGGACTGCTTGCTGCCTACCATGTAAGTAAGAGTGGAACCAGTTGATTGCTGGGTTGTCTATAGACAGGGATTTGAGAGAGTCTAAGAATAGGTTGTGATTAACCATGTGAAATGCTTTTGACAAATCAAGAAAGAGGGCAGAGGAAAGCAGGTTTTGATTGGGGTTTAGATTTATTTTGTGGGAGAATGTGAGAAGAGCAATGGTAGTACTGTGGGCTGGTCTGAAACCATGCTAGGATGGTGCTAGGAGATTATTATGGGTCAGCTGGTTTAAAAGTTGTTTTGTATGCATTTCTCCATTGTTTTGGCTAGGGGAGATAGTATGGCAATAGGTCTATAATTAGAGAGTTCAGTGGAGTTTCCACCTTTTTGAAGTGGAATAATATGAGCTATTTTCCAAATGGTGGGGAATGTAGGATTCCTGGATAGAACGACTGATTAAGATGGAGATTGGATAAGCTATTACATACTGAAAGCACTTACCATATTAAAGTTTTTAGTTGCTTTAGCATTACGTTTTTCGTATTTGCTTATTTCAGCTTTCTCCTACCACTACCATTCAACTCGTTTTTCTTTTGATTTTTATAAGCTATTACATTGGCAGCTTTTTGTAGAAACTCTGCGGGAAGTTGGTCTGCTGCCAGGAAGGTAGGATTTAATTTCTTTAGTAAGGATTTGATATAGTCTGTAGGGATATAATTGAATTTTAAGGGGAGGGGTTTCACCTGAATAGCTGTGCTAGTAGTCGAGGAGGAGGGAGATAGATTATGAGCTAGGGATTTTACATTTTCGGTGAAGAAAGTGTTAAATGTCTTTGCTACACAATCAGGGGGTAGGTGTAAGGTTGTTGATGGGGTGGGGGTAGCAGATTTACCTGGGTGTAGTAGTTTATTCAAGCCTGACCAAAATTTTTGAGGTTGATTTTGATGTTTTTGCTGTAAGTTGGCATAGTAGCTTTGCTTGTCTAGTAGGATAGATCTTTTTGCTTTGTTTCTTAATTGTTTGAATAGTTGGTGGGCTTGAGGGGATTTAGTGGTTCTCCATGAGGTCTATGCTGCATTTCTGGCTGTTAGTTTTTGTCTAGTAGTATTGGTTAGCCATGGACCTATTTTGTTTTTGGTTCTGATTCTGCTTATGGGAGCATAATTGTCTAGAATGGCTAGGAATCTGGTGTTGAAATATGAAACTGCTTGGTCTAGAGGGAGTAGTTTAAGATTGTCCCATTTGAGTGAGCTTAAATCAGATAAGAAACTATTTAGGTTAAAGTTTGTTTTGGATCTGAGAGTTTTAAAGGAGGTTTGGTGGGGCAGGTTTTCTCTTTTTCTAATTATGTAGGTTAGCAGGTGATCACTCATGACTTCGGGTTGAGTGCCTGATTTGTATAACTGTGGTTTGTTATTTATTAATATCCAGTCTAAGATACTTTCCTTATTGCTGGGTTTGTTGATTCTAGTGGGGGTAGAAATTGTTGGGAGAAGCGATGTAAGTTAATATGGGTAGTGGGGAAGTTAGATGAGCAGGTTGTCCAGTCGATGTTGAAGTCCCCGAGAATGATTGTTTCTTGGGGGTGGGTGGGGGATAACCAATGGAGGGTACTTTCTAAGATGTTAATGTTATTGTCTGGGGGAATATAACTACACACTATGTTAATAGATTTGTTGTTACTGAGTTGATTTTTGAGAGGATAGTTTTGGTATTGGTGGCAGTTAGGTTTAATGGGATGCTAATTGTGGATAGCTCGAGGGTGGATTTGTATAGAATAGCAACTCCACCTCCTTTTTTACCTGTGCGATCCATTCTAGTAATATTGTAGCCAGGGGGAAGTATTTCATTGTCAGGGATGGTGGGTTTGAGTCAAGTTTCAGTGAGGCAAAAAATATCAGGGGTGTGGATGTCTATGACAGCATGCAACTCCTGGAGTTTGTTTTTTATACTTCTGATATTTAGGTGGCAGACTAGAAATGCTTTGGGGGCATTGTGAGAATTTCTTATGTTGGTGGGAGTTTTTATTTTGGTGTAAGTGGTAGTTGGAGAGTTAGGGCCTGGGTCGGGATGGATGTCTCCGTCAGCTATGAGGTTAGTAAACTCTTTATAAGTTTGGAGAATTTTAATATAAGTTGGTAATAGCTTTTATTCTTTGGGTTTAAGTAATTAGTTTGTATAGAATGTAGAGGTTTTGGAGCAGCACAGTGTGTGAAGAGGTGAGGTAGTATTGCAGGAGGGGTGTGTGTTTGGGTATATGTGGAAGTGACTGATGTTGGAAGTAGATAGTTAGGCAGGAAGTAAAATTCATAGAAGGTAGCTATATAAAGTATCAAAATTGGTGGTGTGAGATAGTACAATGGTTTAAGTTTTAGAGTTGAAGTGGTGGTGTGTGTAGACATAGTGGCTAGTGTGCTAAATAAGTTAAGAGAAAAAGGTGTGGTGGTGTATTAGAGTGATTGTAAGAAAATGTGGGAATTGGCATGTGTGAATGAAGGATAGGTAGTGATAGGTTGAAAAGAGGTTAGTGGGATTGTCCAATTAATGGGGTGTGTGGTTTGGTAAGTATAAATGTAGGAGTAGTGGGGACAGGTGGAAATTGGGGGCAGGGTAGGGGAGCGGAGTGAGCCCGCAGGGAGAACGGAGCGGGTAGAGCCAGAGAAGGACCAAGTGCAGGGAAAACAATCAGTGAACTGCCGATTGTTAGGGTAAGTTAAAGGAGATAGTGAAGTGTGCAGTAGCAGTGGAAGGATGAAGGAGTGTAAGTGGGTCTATCAGAAAGTTAGAAAAGGGTATTTGGTAAAAATTCTGTATGCTGGAGGTGAGATAGGCAGGGGAAAGATCCTGGAAGGGGGGTGCCACCTAGTGGACAAGGGGTGAAACTGCAATCAAGGCTGAACCAGAGGGCAGCTCTAAGGAGAAAGGTAGATTTACACATACAAAGTTAAGGAGGCTGTAAGAGTAAATATACTGTTTGTAGGGAGGGGGGAAGGGGTTAGCTGCTGGCTGTCCTGGCTATGGAGTTAGCAGTAGGCACCTGAAGTGTGTGTAACAAACTTGAAGGTAGGTAACAGTCAGAATGAGACATACTTTCTTAAGTTCTTTGGGGAGAGATGACCAAAGAGGAAACAACATGGGCACTATCAACAAACATATTAACCACCATAGCAGTTGTACTTCTGGATATGACAAAAACCTCTCCACGTAAGCTGTGGTGTTAATTTTATACATATCCCAAACAAATGACTGCATCACTTTCTGTAACATTTATTGCTAGAAAATTAGTAAGGGTGTATGAACAGTGACAGCATTCAGGAAACACATTTAAACAGTATTTGCAATGAGCTTTTTCATCCCTTTTACCAGCATAACCTCTGTGAGAAGACATACATACATGTTTGCAGTTTTTACAGGACAGTAATAATGGTACAAATTTAATCTGCATGAAAAACTATATGCTCACTGAAAGTGTCAAAGTTATCTGGATACAATATAACTTCTCCAGTACAAATTTATTCTTGCTCATCATAGGGATTACACAACAGACTGTTACTGTAATACTTAAACCAAAACAATTTACAGTATGTTTAGTAATAATGACATTTATTAAACTTAAATTTGAATTATTGTGAGGGATCTGTAACAGTCTTCCAAAGTCTTGGATGCTTTTAATACACTCTACCAAATATATGTCGGCAGCTGCTAGTCTTATTGTACTGTATCCACTTACAAGGTTAAATAAAACTTTGTTCAAAGATATATAGTGTGTTTCTGATAATGACGTGGGTGGGCTTTCAGACGAATGAATGGGGTTAGTATATCAGACTGTGGGATTACACAGGTGCAAACACCTCCAACAGGATCTGTGTATAGGAAGAAATGTATGAATGCTCATTTCTGAATCGTATAATTAAAAATGTATCTCTTTCATTCATTTTATTTTGGCCAAGTCATGATGGAGAGGGTCATTGGACTAGGCCATTTAACCTGTTAACAAATCAATGATTAAATAAACATTGAATAATATGTGGCTGTATTTAATTCCCACAATGAAAGAAACATTCTGAAATATGTAGGTTTTGCTCATATAACACACTGCATACACCAACTAATTTTGCACAAATCTCCATTTACAATAAGAAATGTATATTTAATGTTAGGACAGCTGCCAAGAACATTATGTGGCCATTGTATCCATGTTGCTAAACTATACAGTACACTTCTTCTCCGAAATATCTGGTCTGTAACGTAACTATACCAAAACATTCCTTCAAGGTGGAACATAGTGTTTATAGTATGAGATACATCATACAGATACAGACAAAATCAAGCAGCTCACAGCTGTAGCATAGATCACAATCTAGCAGATGGTACTTTGCTAAATTCATTCCACTGGGGCCTTAGGATCATCCTACATTGCCCCTACCTCCCTTTAAGAAAGCCTCTTGTTCGATTACAAAATAGAATGTTTCCCCAAGGCAAGGTCAAAGAAATTTATAGAACAACGAACTTGGGAGTCTGCATGAAGGTTATACACAAAAGGGAGACAAACATAATGAATGAATTGTAGTTCAGCTTATGTAGCAATTTCAAAACTGCAGTGGATTTAATTTTCTGCAAAACACATTTTTCTTATTTCACATTTTCTTCAACTTTAAACCTAAGCAGTATAAAAAATTGCTGAGCTTGTCGCAGCAGTTACAGAAGGCTCTCCAGGCTGCAGCTGTGGGGGTTTTCCCATGATAACACCACCTGCAAAATGCTGTCATTCAGAAATTCTCTAGACTGAAGGGACAATTAGCTGCCCTTATCATCTCCCATCACAGCTGCAGCATTTTAAGGGTTTCGGTGCTTTATGAAGCTTATCCATTGCGTGTAGTGAAACTACACAAAAGTGTCAACACCTCATTATTATAGTTATATGTTTTTTTTTTTCACAACTCTTCTAAGCTTCTGGGTCCCTACAACTGCACTCCAGCATTTAGTTTTGTATGTCTTCTTTATACAGCAGGAAGGCTGCGTTTCAAGCAGGCAGATGAGTTCCTGCCAGTCTTTTCAGCACAATGCAGTTCTGCTGGTGAAATGGGTGATTTGTTAAAAGATAGGGCTATAAGACAACATTTTTTGTTTAGTCATAGACCAAGCACGACCATCACTACTTGTTTAATTTTAGGTTCATAGGTTCATACTAGGCTATCTGCTCTATGGCATTTATAAGCCTAGCCAGAATGTGTTTGGCTTTCACCACCCATTTTAAATTTATTTTGCTATGCCCTTTTTCGAAGTTAGTATACTGTGCCTCTGTCTAACGGTGACACAGAAGTGATACCCGGGGTAAACCTACGATCTCCCATCCACTCATCAAGATTCCTCTTGAAGAGAGTCAATGAGGGACTCTGCCTAACCTGGACTGGGATTTTATTCCAGAATGAAGGGAGCCTCTGGGTTATGAATCTGTCCCTCCAGCATGTCCTATTTATTTCAGTGCTGACGTTCAAGTCTCTCGAGCATGTAGCTCGATGGGATTTGGATTTTCTGAGGTGCAGCATGTCCATTAATTCCAGGTTGGACATGGCTTTATACGTCAGGCACAGATCGCCTCTGAACAGGTGGTATGCCACTGAGTAGAGCTGGAGTTTCTTTAACCGGGCAGCATATGGCATCTGTTTGAGCCCTTTGATCCTCTTGGTGAGGTACTTTTGGGGTCTTTCCATTTGCTGCAGGTGTCTGGTAAGGTACATCCCAAAAGGGGCATTGTACTCAATTATGGGCCTGATGAGTGATGAGTAAAGAGGCACGATGACCTCCCCTGATCTAGATGTGAATCCCTTCATGATTAGGTGGTCTATATAAAATGTTTTTCTAACCACTTTGGCCACGTGGTTGTCAAATGAGAGATTGCTATCAACTTGGGTCTCCAGGTCCCTAATTACTTCTTCTGTACTTAATGGATTACCACCTATGTGATAATTTGTGGGCACTTTGTTTTGCCAAAGGGATGACTATACACTTTTGGCATTTAGCTTGAGGCCATGGCTCTGGCACCAGTTGTCTGTTTCTATGAGGCCCTTTTGGAGGATGCTTGTGTTGGCTGGAGAGTCGATTATGGCGCCCAGTTTGCAGTCATCTGCGAACTTGGTCAGCCACAGTCCTTCTGTGTTGGCCTGTACCTCCGAGAAATATATACCGAACAAGAGAGGTCCCAGGACTGAGCCTTGTGGGACACCACTTGTAACTGGTTTGGAGTCTGACATGGCTCCAGCAATTCTAACCATGTGGGTTCTGTCCTTGAGCCACTTTGCAATCCATCTAGTGACATAGGGGTTTATATTTAAGCTGGTGAGCTTATCTATAATGCCTGAGTGGGGTATTGTATCGAAGGCTTTTGCGAGATCCAGGTAGGCTGTGTGGACCACCTTCCCCTCGTCAGTGGCCTTGGTGACTGTTTCAAAGAAATCAACCAGGTTTAAGAGGCAGGATCTGCCCTTAACAAAGCCGAACTGGGTAGGATCCAGTGTCTGTAGGTCCCCAATATCTTTATTTATGAGGTCCATGATGAACCTTTCCATAGCTTTGCAGACCAAGCTAGTCAGGCTTATAGGGCGATAGTTTCCAGGATCCATTGAGGCACCACCTTTATGGAGAGGGACCACTGTTGCTGTACGCCACTCTTTGGGCACATATCCTGTAGTAAGGCTGAGATTGAACAGTAGTTTTATGTTTGGGTTTAGCTCTTCTTGGAGTTCATGTAGGACACAGCCCGGGACACCGACTGGTCCCATTGATGCTGTGTTTTTTGCTTTGGAGAGGGCGGCTCTTACCTGAGCATCTGAGATGTCAGGGGGGCAGCACTCTGCTGGGATAGATATTTGCCCTTTTGGTGGGGAGGGGAGAAGTTTGCACTGAACCTGTCAGCTAGGATGTTGGCAATGTCTGTGGGTTCAGTGTATTTTTTGTCATTTTGGACTAATTCTGAGCATATCTGGGAATTACCACCCAGGTTCCTAACATAACTAAAGAAAGCCTTGTGATTATCCTTAGTGTCCTGTGCAATTTTTCTCTCGAAGCTGGCCTTAGACAATTTTATGAGTGCCCGTAGCTTTTTTGCTAATACTGATCAGTGATGCCTTCCCTTTTTGGGATTTTGCTCTATCATTTAGTAGCTTCCTCCTTTTATTGTATAGTTTGTTTATGGCTGGGGTCCACCAGACAGGACGTCTGCCTTTGGAGGATTGGGTCTTGGTTTTATTTGGGATCGCATGATCCATGCATTCCTGAAGGTGTTCATAGAATGCGTTTATAAAGGATTCTGCGGTCTGGGCCGTATTTTCCACAGGCCCGGGGCTTTGAAGGATTCCACCTCAGTTTTGAGGAGTGTGAAATTTGCTTTAGAGAAGTTTTTCACTGTGGTTTTCTGGGCAGGGGTGGGGTTGGGATGTGAATATCCAGTGAGATTAGTTTATGGTCTGATCTTACCAGTGAGGGATACACTTCTGGTCTGGAGCATAGAGTCCCCATGCTGGTGATGATCAGGTCCAGTATGTTTTCCCCTCTTGTGGGAGTGGTAACAAGTTGTTCCATAGCATTTGAGTTTATAAATTCTAGGAACCTTTGGGCTAGGGTGTTGGAGCTAGAGTAATGCTCCCAGTCTATGTTTGGGTAGTTGAAGTCGTCCAATATAATGGTGTTTGGAGAGACCTTCATATTTTCCAGTGTTCTCAGAAAGGCCGAGTGGGGTTCCTGGGTTTGGGAGGGTGGTCTGTAGCAGGCTATAAACTGGAAGGCAGTTTTACCCACTGTTAGTTGCACATGGATAGTCTCTGATGCCTCGTGCTTTGCCACCAACCTGGAGGTGTGAGTATCTTTGATGAATATCGATACTCCCCCTCCTTTTGTGGTTTGGTCCAAGTTTTGGGGCCGAAAAGCATGGTATGAGGTATAACCTGGTAGTGCTGGGGTGCTCTCGGGAGCCCTGAACCAGGTTTCTGTTACTGCACAGATATCAATGTTCTCCATGCTAAGGAGAGTTTTGAGTGCATGCATCTTGAGGTTTAGACTTCTGGCATTGAGTAGCATTACTCTTAGTTTCTTATCCCTTGTGACACCTATGGAGGTGGATTTGTCTTTTGAGCCTTGCCTAAAAAAGGCACTATGGGGGTAGCAAGAGCCTTTGCCAATATTCGAAAGCCCAGGGGTGACAGGTGCAAGCCGTCCCTAGCGAAGCATCGTGGCTTGTCGAGCATATCATCCCAAGCTGACAGGCATTGGATCCCCTTTGAATGACACCAGTACTTAAGCCAATTGTTGAAATTGATCATCTTGTCTTCATATTGTGGCATCATTCTTGGTGAGGGTAAGATGCTACTCAAGGTCAGGGTCATACCGGCCTGGGCTACATGCTCAGAGAGCTCCTTTATGTCTCTTTTCATGTAGTCCAGGGAGGTATGTCTCAGGTCATTCACACCAGCATGGACAATGACTGAGTCATATTTGTACTTGCCTTGGAGTGACCTGAGTGCTTGTGTTATGTGGCGGATCCTAGCGCCCGACAGGCTGCTCACCGTGACCCTCTCCTTGTTCGGCCTGGTGAGCGGGACGTCAGTGTGCCTGACGTTAGAGTCACCTATTACAAGTGTATCAGGTGTGTTGTTTAGTCTTAAGGGCTGTGACTGTTCGGCACACTGGCTTTGTGAGATATGTGTTGCACGTGTTTTGTTTTGGGGTAGCGGTTGCTTGGGTGCCTGCTTTGGAGGTCTCTGCTGCTTAGGCAGATCTTTATTTAGAGCCTCCGAGTATGTTTTTGTGTGATTATGTGTTTGGTTTGCTGTCGTGGTAGGTCTATGTGAGACTGGAATTGTAGTGAGTGTGGTTTCCTTCTCCTCCTGACTGGTTATGCCAGTACTGAGTTGAGAGAGCTTAGCCTCCAGTTTGGCTATATGGTTGCATCTCTCACATGAGTTGGAATTTGTTGGGAGGAGGAGAGGGTTGTCTGTGTACATGAGGCAGTTGTAACATTGCCTCAAGATTCCCAGATTCACCAGCTGGACCGGAGAGGAGATTGACAACTGACCTTTGGACATGCTAGAATAATATTGGGAATTCCTTAATAATTGAAAACAAGGGACAGTGGGGAGTAAGGGTGTAGTGCTTTTCTTTGTTTTCAATATACTCCTCCCAAGTCTCCATAAGTAACCTTAGACTGCAGTTTGGTAAGTTAGTCAGTGATGCTCTCAGCCTTAAGAAAATCACTTATTCATCCTTATTAATACATAGAAATCATAAACCATAGGTTCATAGGAGGTTACTAGGCTAGCGACCCAGTCTTATTAAGCCCTATGATTGTTTTAAAGTGGACTCTTCTCTTAAATTTAAATCCATCCATCAACAAGTAGGCGTCACAGCTAGATCTTGTAGCGACCCCCTGAACAATCAGCACCATCTACCAAGTTTGCTAGGCAAACAGTGAATGGAATTAGATTGCCAGGCCTTTCTTCAGTATCACACACAAATTGCACATATACCCTCAGACAATTTAGATTCACCAATCTGATTACTACATGTCTTAAGGAGGAAATCAGAGAACACAGGGAAATGCCTACTCCAAACAGAAGGCATCCCAGCTGAGAATCAAACCAAAGAACCTCTTGCTGTGAGGTATCAACAGTGCTACCCTCTGCATCACTGTGCTGTCCTAAAATTACATATTTAGTCACAAAACAATACTTTGTGATTTTATATACAGTCAGCATATCCCCTCTATAAACCTTGCATGAATACTGCTTAAATATAATGACATTGATTTTCCTCATATGGCAACTGCTTAATATCTGTAATATTTTTATAGAACCTTCCCTGAATTCCTTCTAACATTTTTATTTCATTTATTTATAAGGGTCCGGGGAAGTTAGAAATTGTTGTAACTTTTTATAGATGGATCATCCCTTTCTACTGTCTTGAGTTTATAAAATTCAAAAGTCAGTGTAATATTCTGATTGCTTCTTCCATTATTATGTTTGTTGCTGAAAGTTTAAATGTTTGCCAGTAATGACCCTAAGCTTCTTGTACAGTGAGAGATAAAGGTAATTCGCAGGAGGCATGCATTCTCAAACATTACGATATGTGATCAGATCATCTTAAAACACAGACTTTACTTACACAACATTTATTTTTGATTTTGAATGCTAGAATGTCATGGATCTATGCTTTAAAATGCATCCCCACAGTAATTTCCGCATGTGGGTACTGCATTTCCTATGAGGGATACATAAAGGGATAAAACCATATTTACAGAGTAAAATGAGAAGTGTACCTCATAATGAGGCACACACACACACACACACACACACACACGTTTGAGATGTATGACAGGGTATTTGTCTGTGGTTAGAGCTTGTAAGTGCATCAAGCAATCAGGAGGTGAAAAATCATTTTTATCTAACCAGCAAAACCATTATTCAGCTTTTTTTCAAACACCTTTATTAAATTATTACTTAAGACATAGACAAACATATATTAACAGAAAAGAAAACAAACCATTTTAGCATTTTTCCATTTAAATACAATATATATCTTATTATAAAAAATGTTGAATTTCTGTCATTCCCTTAAACCTCACTCCACCTCCTCCTGAACATTATGTATGTATTGTTCTCACAAGTTCTATTTACTTCTATATACTTTGTTCCTTCCCTTTTCTAAATATCCCTCTTCCAGTTCTTTTATCTATTTTATAATATTCAGTACCACAAATACAGTTGGTGTAGACTTTGATTTCTATTTTTTTGGCAGCCAGAAGAATTAAACTTAATATGTCTAGACAATTCAGATGTTGTATCCCAGCTCAAAAGAATCATTTCCTTACTTACAGCCATTTGCTCACCCAATATTTTTGGCAGAGTACTCTGTAAGGAATCTTTAAACTATGCCAACTCATTACACTCCCAAAACATGTTTCCAGTGACCTCTTTCTTCTTCATCACAAGTCCAACATTTGCTATCTACCTGAGGAAAAATTTTTTCAAGCCTGCTTGAGGTATAAAATATCTATGCAGACACTTCTAAGCAAATATCCTAAACTTGATGGACTTGGTTGCATACTTGTTAGCTGTACATATGTCTTCCCATTGTTTCCTTGTAAATTGCTTGTTCAGTCTTTCTTCACATTCTTTTCTAAACTCCTCTGATTAATTATTATAGCTACCATCCAATATTTTATTTGCCCTACTAATTATCTCTTTTTTTAACAGCTATGTCTGTTCTATCCCTTTCTTTTTGCCTGTACTCTGAGCTCAAGCCTGGTAGGGAAAACAGTCTTTATCCTGCAATCTGGATGTCTTTTTGGCCTCATCTTGCTCTATTACCTTTCCTGCTGGAGTTTTATTTGTTCCCAATATTTTGGTTCTTTTTACAGGTTTTGCCAGTAAATTCCAGCCCCTCACTTGCCCATTTTCTGTATCCCTACTTGCAGTCATCTCTTTTGGCTAAATCTCCTTTCTCCGTTCTCATATTGGCTTAGTTCTTAAAATACTTTCTGCTACTTTATGAATATAATATTCTGCATGGTTATTGTTATTCTCCTTAAGTATCTGCATCTAAAATCCCACTATCTCGTTATTTTTTGAACTTCCCACCTTGTTTCATTGACCATCATTCATTTTTTGAGCCAATGGTGCTACTAATCTGACTTGCTGTCTGTAACGCAGGCCTGAGCCTGAATAACCTACTAAAGCTGAATGAAAAGGGTTAGCGCTACAGGGTATCGACAAGAAACAGAAGAAATGCATTTACTAGAGTCACTGCTGAAGGCAGTTGTTCTCCAGATGACTTAAATGTCGGGCTCCCATTGTATGTTTGGGGACCATAAGTGATTTCATCAGAGCAGTCAGAATTAAAGGGAAATATACTAACAAAAATTACTGTATGTTGGAATATTCCCTATTCTCAAAGATACCACGATCTTGGGGTTAGAATATACAGGTTGCAGGAGTGGAGGTAAACGTGATGTGTTTTTAGATGTAACAGCACATGTTATACTTCACTGTTATAGTATAATGATCACATTAACTTTTTCAGAGTTTTGGGACTTGTATGGCCAGTTGGTGGGCTTCCTGTATAAAGAAGTAACCTATGAAAAGACCAGCACAAAAAATGTAAATCATAATTCAGATACCTAGGATTATGGCTGATTAACCTCTAAACTTCCATTTCCACAAAAACACAGTGAGAGAAAAATAAATTCCCTCCTCTTGTGGTCCAAAAAGAATTCCCCCTTTTCTATCTCAAGTAGCCAGATTCCACAATGGCAAAAGGGTTCTCCTCTCTCATCTAGAATATGGACTACCCATTTTCACATCTGCCCCCAAGAAAACTACCACCACATTCCAGACAATCTCCAACGGCACCTGCTGATTTATTACAATCTCACCACTCCATGAGCATCACTGTATCACCCTAGAAAAAGCCATATAGCTACCTATAAAACAAAGATCTAACCTGCCATTAGGATCCCAACTCTACAAACTATTCCATCTCTAAACATTTCCCCACACAATCTGAGGCACTATTCACAAGCCGCACCAACTCTAAGGTTTCTGAATGTTTAATTCCTTACATATTTGATGGTGCAATGGCAGTATTGTTGCCTCACAGCTATAGGTTTTCTGGTTTGATTCTTGGCTGGGGTGCCTTCTGTGTGGAGTCTGCATCTTATCCCTGTGTTTGTGTGGATTTGCTCTGGTGTCCTGCCATTTTACAAAGACATGTGTCTACAGTATTTCTCCCTGGGCCTCCGCTGAAAATTGTTTTTGTTCCGTCAGAAGTAAAATTGACAGCCATTTGAATTTCAGACTTCATATTCTTCAAAAAATACATAGTAAAACAACTTTTTATTCTAATTACCCTAGAACCAAACTATACATCACTGTACATACTTTCTCTTCTCAGGCAATAAATATATAGTAACACAACCTTTTATTATAGCAATTATCTAAGTTTATAAGATGACTATTTGAAATTTGTCCTTATTTTTGGGACTGTATTACCCTGTTATTGGCTTTGTCCAGGTTTTTTGTGCTAAGGTTGACAGCTATGGCAAGAACTGAATTCACTGAATATGTTTGAGGGCTGTATTCCCTCATTACTGGGTTTGTCCAGGTGTTTTGTGCTAAGAGTTTGACAGCTATGGTGAGAACTGAATTCATTAAATGATAGCCATTTAAGTTTCAGTCTTCCTCTCTTTCACAAAGCAGCTGATTTTTCACAAAGCAGGTGATTTGGCATAGTGGTATGTTGTTCTGACTCTTTTGCACAGGGACCTTGGCAGTAAAATGTATGGTGGTAACACAGCATTTTATTCTAGCAGCTTTCCAAGATTATACAAGCAATGTTTAATGTGTCCCTGGTTTTGCCCTTTTGACCCACCCCAATAAATTTGGCTTTTTCCTGATTTCTTGTGCTGCGAAGTTGAGATGCAGTTGAGTATTGAGTAGATTTTACAAGGAGCTGAGAGCTGCAGGGGAAGAGAAGTTTAGTGCTGATTATGCTAAGTCAGCTCACATTGCTAATAGCACAACAGGTTGTGTACTTGCTTTTGATGCAGAAGGTTGTTGGTTCTACTCCCATAAGGGGTGAATGCTGCCGTAACGAAAGTTAAGATACTAACTATGAGCCTGTTATCAGGTTGCCATCCATTTCCTATTGCAGTATTACTAGCTTATTTTTAATGTAATTTAGGCAATTTATTCCTCAGGGGCATCAGACACTTTATTTTTCGATGAAACCATGAAATATAAAGGTGATTGCTAGCAGCAACCTCTTCATTACAGATTTATTTAGCGTGGAATTATTTAGATGACTTTTTTACTACTTCAGAGATTGTGCATATTTACTGATAATGGTGGACTGTAGAATTGTGCATATTTACTGATAATAGTAGACTGTAGAAGTTTGAGTAGACTTTTATGAAGGAAATGTTCTGAATTGGGCAGTTTTGTCATTGGTGCATGCGTTTTGTTTCATTGTTTACTGGAAAAATGTTCAAAGCAATAGGAAGGTATATCAAAGAGCACATGTATGTTTCATATGCAAGGGGCCTATGATTTGAAAACAGCCCAGAACTAATCTTTATCTGCCACGGGTAAAATGTATTTTCTTTGAATGTGGGTTTCAATGTTGTTTCAATGAATGTGAGTTTCAATGGCAGAGAAGTTTTAATGCCAAGTTTGTTTAGCAGATGTCTTAGTGTTTGTGCTGTAAAATGCAAAATAAAACTTTCAAATGAAGTTCAAATCATCATAGAAATAAATCAGTATGCACATTAGTGTTTATGGTAAATGGAGTGAAATAGCCAAGTAATGGATCATTGGAATGGCTGCAGGGGGAGGCTCCATTCGATCATGGTTTTGTGAGGAGGAAGGGCGGCAAACTTAGGCAGTCCCAGCTGAACCATACCTCCCAACTGTCCAGATTTTCAAAGACTGAATAGATTTTTTGCTTCTTATTTTTGGTTTGAGCCTCATAAAATTTGTGGTTTCCTGGCAAATCATTTAGGAATTAAGTCACTAAATAATGACACACCGAGTTTCAGACTTCATAACCTTCAGAAAAATGCATGCTAAAGTAAGACCTGTTCTATCAACTGTCTCAGTTTATACAAGAGCAATTTTTAGTACTGTTTATATGTTCCCCCAATATATTTGGCCTTGTCCAGATTTATTGCATTAACAGGTTGAGAGGTACATGCAAATAAATTGCTTTATAGAATTAGGCATAGCCATACCTCACAACTGTCCCTGATTTTGGCTCAAAATGTTACTCTTCCCCTAATGATCCCTCCGCAAAATAGCAATTTTGGAAGAAAACATGGAGGGTTTATATTTAAGAAATAACTGTAATAATCAGTTAGATTACTTTTATTTCAGAAATGCATGTAGATTATTTTATTTTGTCAGCTGCTCAAGTTAGCAGTACTAATATTAAAGTGTCCCTTCTTTGACAGGTTCCCAGCTGTATTGTGTTGCTATTTTATATTTTTACATCACATTTTTGGTCCATTTTTCATAAAATGGTGTTTTTTTGGCAAATTAGTGGCAAATCATTAAAGACTGAAGTTAGAAAATAATGACAGACATTTGAGTTTCAGATTTCATATCCTTCAGAAAATTCATACTAATGCAAGACCTCTATTATCTTTCTAAGTTTATAATAGCAATATTTTAAAAATTGTCCTTATTTTTGGGCCTTTGTCCCATTTCTTTGTATGGCTTTGTCCAGATTTCTTGCTCTGAGGTTGAGAGGTATGACAAATGTGTCAGGGCCATCACAAGTCAGCCAGAGACATTTCAAACCGTGATATACTTGTTGCACCCCACTCCCCCATGTAGTGACTCTGGATGTGTCGAAGCAAGGCAAGGAGTAGTTATGCAGTGTAAATGTGCAGAGTATCCCCCCATCCAAGGTAGACACAAGTACTAGAGTGGCTTTTCATCTGTCCTTGATTTTTACAGAATGGTCTGGTTTCTGTCATATTTTTTGTACTATTGATTTATGCTTATTACTCAAAGTGCCTGTTGCTCTGTGTTTAAGTAGCAATACTTTAATGACCATCAGGTAAGCTTGGCTGAGATTGCAAGATACAAGTAAGCTTTAATAAGCATACTGTTAAAGAATTGCCAACATTGAAAGCCTTTCTGTTGCCATGTAGAGAATACTTAACTAGATAATGTATAAGCCTTAGGTATTGAAATGCATATGCCAGTATTTGTAATAAAGGACAGGATTACATTATTTTAAGAGTCTCATTATACTTGGAGACTTCCAGTCATTTCTGCAGGCTTTACCCGTAAACAGAATGCCAATCATGTGGTCCATAACCTGTACAGTAATCCTTTTAAGCAATGTATCTTGAGCTTATTTCTTATTTGCTTTTCATTTTTTACTTTGATCATGTTTTCCCCATGAAACAAGTAGATGTCAGGCAGCAGGTCGTTTTTTTTGGATAAGGAACATTTTTACAAGTAGGGGCATCAGAGATTTCTACTTTCAGCATGTTACTTGGTACTTTAATAAAGCTGAATATAAATTATAATTAGAACTGCAGTGTAAGAAGTGGTTTGAGTTGAGTGCTGCTGGTTTTTCTTATACTTGATTTTGACTGGCATTCCATTAATGTATTTAAAAAAAAGTAATTTATTTTTTCATGCCTCACAACCTTTTTTGTTTCCATCTAGATATTAAGCTGTCGTACAGTCAATGCATTGAAATATTTTTATTCTTCTTCACTTCATTTTGTCTTGATTGGACTCTCATAATGACGGTTTGGCACCCAGGGCAGTATATTTAGTTTTTGTGGTTTTGAGCATAGATCCTCCCCTTTCTAGTTGGCCGCACCCCTTCCCATTAACCCCGCCCATTCAGCTGTCTCCTGCAGCCCCCCTTTGATTTGAAGTCACCAGCTGCCACTGCTATTAAGCCTCCTTCTAAGAAAGTATTTTGTAAAGTTCAGAACTTTACCTTTGAGATTGTTTTCATTGGCAGATTTTGGTAGCTATTTTAGTGCTAAATAAAGTGTGTATAATTTCATTCTTAATGCCGCTCAGAAAAAGAAAAAAAAACGTAACTTGTACTCACTTAAGTGATTTCCTCCAGAGTTCAGACTATGCACTGCCTATTGCAGCCCTTCATTCCACCCAAAATACTGCCTTGATACAAGCAAAGTACACGTCTCAATCTCTTAGCTCAAGAAATCTGGACAAAGCCAAAAATAATGTGGGATAAACGTCTAAAGATAGACAGATTTTAAATATTTCTCTTATAAACTTAGAAAGTTGATAGAAAAAAAGGTTTTACATTAGCATGCATTTTTCTGAAGGATATTAAGTTTGAAAGTCAAATCTTTGTCATTATTGAGTGACTTCAGATCCTGATGGTTTGACAGAAAACCACAAATTTTATGAGGAACATACCAGAAATCTGAGGCAAACATCTAAACATTTTACAAAAGTCTGAGTGGTTGAGAGGCAGGAAGCAATGTGAAATTAAATTCTAATATTTGTTACACTAGTCAGTTATCATGAGCTTCATTGCAATTCCACTGGCAATGCAAATTGACTTCAAGTGACAACTAGAACATTGTTACTTATTAGCTCATTAACATTTAAAATGAGAATAATTGCTGTCTTCCTCTGACAAATAAGCTAATGAAGACGTATTCAGCAGAACTTGCATGGAAGTTCAGAAGACATGACCGTCTTAGCCAAATGTGAAAAGGCCTTTTCAAAGCTAATATCAGCAGATGGAACTAGCTACCAACAGATATGAAGAATATTACCAGAGCTAGATTATGGCCAAATGGCACCCTAGGCAGGAGAATAGACTGCCCACCCCCAACCCCCACACCAGCCAAACCAATATCCCAGTACTTGTCTGACTTTCCCCAATTATCATAAAACAGTGTTCAAACCTGTCAGCATACTATTTTGTCTTTTATTTTCACAGTGATCACAGAGATTTGGATGTAATTTAAAACTTTTATTAAAACCTTTGTAGCAGGAGCACTGAAAACCATTTGACGAATATAACAAAACACAAATATAACAAAGACCAAAATCCAGAACAAATGCAACGGACTTTTCGTGCAGGTGAGGGGTGAGTCAATAACTACAAAAAATGACAAAGAAATGTTGACTTTAATAACGGACAAAGGGGGAAGGGTAGTTACAAATGGAACAAACAGGGAAAGTGGTATTAACTGTGATACTGCTGTTTCTGATAGTAATTATGTTAATTTATCTGGATAAGATAATAACAAATTGTGGCATCAAGTTTGTTCCCACAGTATTACCATGTTTGTATTTTTTGAAAGGAGATTAGTGAGGAAAATCTACTTAAAATTGTATTTTTCTAGGTCTGCTTTGAGTGGTAATACTTGTGATTTTGATACGGATGATGATGAAAGTAATCTTAGCTTTTATTCTTGTGAGTCAGAATTAGTCGCAAATGTGTATCGTTTAACACTTCACGTATAGTTTGTAAAAGTGAATTTATTCCTCCCTTCAACCATGAAGCAATGCAACAATTTGCTTCAATGTTAAATTATGGTACTGAAAAAGAATCTGTCAATTTTTCTAAAAATATACATAATGTAAACTACAATTTAACAAAAAATGAATTGCAAGCATTGGTGTCTTTAAGTTGTAGATGAGATTTAATTTTTAAGCCTTCAGACAAAGGCAACATGTTAGTAAGAATGAATGTAAATCAATATTTAAAAGTGTGCTATCAACATTTTGAATGATTTACAGGTGTATATTAATTTTGATATTAGTAAATACAATTCTGCTTAAGTACAATTTGATGAACTGGTACAGAAGGGATATAGGCTAAGTTATGTCTCTAAAGAAGATAAAGAAAAAAGTTTGATATTAGTTCATGTGAAATGGCGTATTTTTACTGCCTACCCAAAATGAAGGACTCTCCCAGGACAGCCTATAATATCGGCATGTAATTATTTTACACATAATATGGGGATCTTTTTACATAGTTATCTAGTTCCCTATGTTATTAAGTTGGAGTCTTATGTGAGAGACACGGTTGACTTTCTAGATAGGATTTCAGGTATTACTTGGAAAAAAGGTATGTATTAGATTACAGTAGACATAGTGAGTTTATATACGAATATACAACATAAGTTTGGTCTTGAAGCACTTGTATATTTTTTTTTGGGGGGGGATAACCCAGCTTCAATGTATATTATTGATTTAATTTCTTTTTGTTTGATTAACAATTTTTTTTAATTTAATGGTAGACTGTATCAACAGTTGTTAGGTACTGCCATGGGGGCATCATTTGCCCCCATGTATGCTCATTTATTCATGGGTTATTTTGAGTTTCAACATATTTTGTTTCTGATTTTTATAAAAAATATGTAGTTGGTTATTTCAGATTTATTGATGATTTAATTGTTTTTATGTGGAGGTGGTTATGACTTTGTTAATGATTTTATTGATTATTTACAGGTTAATAGATTTAATTTACATTTTAGTGATTTGAAAGTAGGGCATAAAGTTACTTTTCTTGATGTTACGTTGGAAGGTTTAGATGGAATGCCAATACACACCAGTGTACATAGGAAATTTGTGGATAGCAACCAATATTTGAACGGATGAAGTTGCAATCCTAAACATACTATAGCAGTACTTCCATAGGGAGAATTTCTTAGAATGAGGAGATTGTGTAATGTGGAATCTGAATTTATTCAGGAAATTGAAAATACTAAAAGTATGTTCTTGAAAAGGGGATATGATATGAATATACTTAATGAAAGTGTTCATGATATTTTAAATTTAAATAACCAAGAGAAAACATATGTCATAGGAACTATGAATATTGATAATGAAAAAACAAAGATGAGTGTCTATAGTGGGACTGATAATAAGAAGATGTATTTTGTTACAATATATAGTCCATTTAGTGATACAGTGGTAAAAGTAGTGAAATACCATTGGGACTTTTTGTTAAACATAAAGATTTCCAGAAGTTGTTAACTAAAGTACCGAGTATCACATTTAGAAGAAGGAGGAGTATTGGAGATATGATTATTCATGGGAAATGTGTCCCCCCTGAAGTGTCAGTTAGCAGATATGTAATGAATTTATATCATTCATTTAGAGGTATAAAGCCATGCGGTAAATGTTGTAGCTGCAAATATGTAGTACCATTTTTTACATATATAAATGGTATAAAGTATGAGGCTAAACATATTTATAGCTGCGAGTCAGTGAGAATAGTATATGCTATTAGATGCCCTTGTGGAAAATGTTATGTGGGAGAAAGTGAGCGGGCCTTTAAGACCCACTTACAGGAACATCTTAGAGTCATAAGAAAAGGTCGACTGGAAAGTCCAATTGCTTGCCATTTTCAAGATTTTCATCAGGGGGGTGAAAGTGGATTAACTTCCACGATTTTAGATCAGATAAAATATGGTTTATATGACAACCAAAGTGTGAAGTAAAAGTTTTTATATAAGGAAACAATTTTTATTCTGAAATATGATACCCTGGTTCCCAGAGGTTTGTAGAATGCAGTTGGAAGGTTTTTATTTAAAGAGCATGGTATTCAGTTATTTAATTATGTTTAATTGATGTTAATTAAGTAATGTGTATATAAAAATGTGTTTTTTACTGTTACTTAGTTTTTACTCTGGAAAGGCTATATGTCGAGGTGCTAACAGAATATTTTTGGAGAATATCTTGTGTCTTCTTGCATAGAGATACCTGGATACCTGGCAGTGTGTGGTTATTTTCTACATTTTTGGACTGTGGTATTGTATTTTGGTCTTTTACTTTCACAGTGATCACAGAGGTTTGGATGTAATTTAAACTTTTATTAAAACCTTTGCAGTAGGAACACTGAAAGCCATTTGACAAATATAACAAAATACTCACATTGAAAACAAACTTAGCATGAAAATTAGTAAACTTTTCTTTCTTTCAAATTCACATTTTTGAAAATGCATCTGGTAGCCCAAGAGATATGTGAGATTCACAAATAGTATATAGTGAAGCACTAATTAGCAGCTATCTGATGGGTGCAGGAATTGAAAAGATAAATGTGAATAGCATTTATCAGCTTGGTACAGCCCAATGGGCACAAATGTATCTTTTCATGGGCAGTTCAGCAGCACTGTCTGGTGACGTGACTTGGTCAGACTCACATACAAGACAAACAACGATGGAGGGAATCAAACCCTGCACTACAGGAAGCAGCTCACTAACAGATCATAGTGTACTCATCTGCATTAAGTACCAGACAAGTTGTTGTAACCCAACACTTTATTTTTTATTTATTTATTTGCAGTTGGTTTACCAGGATAGTCCATTGGGCCTAAAAGAACCCGTTTTCAATGGAGTCCTGGGGAGAAAAGCTCCAAAAAACAGACACACAAAATAGGTACAAACAATTTAAAAAGCCCTTAAAGCAAACCAGAGGGCAGGAATAAACAATAGATAGCTTAGATACTTATACAAATGTAAAATAGGATACAGTCATTGATTTTGCATTTGAGGTAACATTCATATAATACAGTGTAATAGAAATAGGTAAAATAGATGTGGGTTGTGTATGACTTTAGAGAGGTAGAGTTGTTTTGTTATAAATGAATGTAGTTATGAAGGGAATGATAAGATAAATAGGCTTTGTTGAATAGCTTAAGAATGGATGAAGGATTAAGAGTTCCATATTTTATGATGGATGAGAACAGGAACATTCCCATTGCAACTTTAGATGTGTGTGTAGAGATTTTTAAATGAATAAAGATTAGAGGTGGTACGAATGGATGGTGGGAGTGAGTTCCAAAGACGGGCTAGGTTAGAGGATAGAAGGTATTTGCCTGGGGCACGTGTTGGTTTATGTACTTCTAGTAGGTTTTGGTTGTTAGACCTTAAGACTCTGTCTGGTAGATGTAACTTAAAAGCAGAAGACAGGGAGGGACAGAGAGAGGGGTTATTTATGAGCTTATGGGCTAGGGTGAGCTGAATGTAGTTGAGCTGATGAGGAAGTTCAAGCCAGTTTAGTTTTTGAAGAGAGGAACAGTGGTGGGTTGATGACCTGTGGCCGCTAGCTTAACTTCGATCTTATTGTAGCAAGAGGAAAGTTGTTTCTTTAGAGAGGACTGAAGATTTGTTAGGAGAGGTGAGCCATAGAGCAGGGAGGGAATAAGAAAGGAAGAGGAGAGAGCGATTTTAGAGGTCTTTGTGAGGTAATGGTTTTGACAGAGCATACCCAGCTTTTGGTGGGTTTTTGATATTTAGTTGAAGATGAGAGTTGAAATTAAGCTGGTTGTCAATTTGGACACCAAGTAACTTAGTTTCGGACACTAGTTCTAGAATTGAGTTGTTTTGACTTATAATCAAGAAATTGTTTGTATTGAAGGGAGTAGTTTTAGAGGGGGTAAATACCATGAGTTTGGTTTTAGAGGCGTTTAGAGCTAGGTGGTTTGTTTTCATCCAATGCTCAGTAATTGAGAAAGCTTCTTGTGAGCTTTAGAAGCTTAGGGACAGATGAGGCAGAGCAAATAATGGTAGAATCGTCAGCATATTGGATAATGTCAGAGAATGGGATATATTTATGAAAATCATTTATAAATATGTTAAAGAGGAGAGGACCAAGTATGGAGCCTTGGGGAACTCCGGTGGGGGTATTGAGAAAAGAGGAAGTGGCTTTCCATTTTACAGCTTGGTGTCTGTTTGATAGGTAGCTGGAGAACCAGTTTAAAGAGGAGGGAGAAAGGTTAAGGTTGGAAAGTTTAGTTAGGAGCAGACTGTGTGAGATAGTATCAAAGGCCTTAGAAAGGTCAAGTAGTAGGGTGGAGACAATTTTCCCGAATCACGTGCTTTATTGATGGTTTCAAGAAAGGAGAGGAGGGCTGTCATGGTGCTATGGTTTGGCCTAAAGCCATGTTGTGTAGATGTAAGAAGGTTATTTTCTAAAAGATATGGTAGTAGTTGAAGTTGGACACATTTCTCTAGTAGCTTAGAAATGGGGGACAGGATAGCAATTGGGCGGAAGTTGTTAACACTGCAGTTTTTTCCACCTTGTGGAGGGGGATGATGAAGGCTTGTTTCCAGAGTTGGGGCACTGTACATTCCAGGATTGAGCGGTTGATGAGAATGCTTATGGGATAGGCAATTCCATCAGCAGCTATGCTTAGGAAGTATGAGGGGATGTTATCAGGTGCATTAGTGCCGGCTTCAATTTTCAAGGAGTTTCTTTATTGTAGAAGTGGATATAGGTTTTAATGAGAAAGGAGCAGAGTGGGGAGGGAAAGTATTTGATACTGGTAAGGATGATGAGGAAGTTAGAGTAGGTGAAGAGTTAGTAGCTGGGAATGGGGAAGTAAGAGAAGTGCATGGTGGTTTTGAGAGGGTGAGGGTATTGGATGATAGGGTGGAAGTAGAAAAGGAGGAAGTTAGTTTGCTAATAGAGTCAATGAAGAAGGAGTTAAATTGAGTAGCCAAGTCTAGGTCTGGGGCATTTGGATCAGGGTGGGGTTTGTGGTTTGCTAGGGTTAAGGAGGGTAGAGATTCCTTTCCAGAATCTCTGTGGATTTGTTTTATTATTGTTTTGAAGGGTAAAGAAATAATTTTGTCTGTCAGAGATAGTTTTTACTTTGTTTCAGTGTTCTATATTCAATGTGGGATTTGGTGGTCTTAATTTTCTGGTAAAGTGCCCAGGCTTTATCTCTGAAATGTATTTTTGGTAATCCAGGGGCAGAGTTATTTTTATTCTTTGTCCTTAAGGGGCTTGGGAATCAAGTATCTTTAAGAATGTAGAGTTAAAGTGGGAGACTGCATCATCTAAGGATAGTGTCTTTAGATTGTTCCAATTAATCGCTTTTAGAGAATTTGAAAAGTTTGTTGGGTTGAAATTTTGTGATTGTAGTAATATAAGTGTAGTGAAGATGGGCAAATGATCACTTAGGAAGAATACCTGTCAGAGTGATAGTGTGGGTGTGAGACAAGGATCCAATCTAATATACTGCCACAGGAAAGGTTTTAGATGGACGAGTTACTTGATTAGCTGGGAGAAGTTATATAGGTTAATGTTAAGGGGTTGGTTGGAGATTGAATGGAGGTCCAATTGATATTTACATCACCTAAAATTATGGTTTCATTACTAATGTTGTTGGAGAGCCACGAGGATGTCTTCTAATGTAGAGATATTGTCACCAGGGGGGATATAGAGAGATACAAGACATATGTGTTTATGCTTGTTGACTTGTAGGAGGGTGAGGAGTATTTCAGCATTGTTGAATTGTGGAATAGGTTTGTCGTGAGGGGTATTATTAAGGATGTTGAAAATAAGAGAGCTACACCAATGGGACCTGTCTTTTCTAATGATAGAGTAGTTAGGTGGAATTATTTTTTATAGAGGGTTTTAGCCATGTTTCTGAGATAGATAGGATGTCAGGATTTATTATATGTGAGCCAGGCATGGAGGGTTGCTATTTTGTTGACTATGCTTTGGGAATTTAAAGAAGTAAGTAATAGAGGCTTGTGTATGGTGGTAGAGGTAAAGGGGCCTGGGTTGGGATGAATATCGCCTGATAAGAGACAGGAAGCTAGGTGAAAGATGTGGTTGGAGAGGTAATTAAGTAGTTTAGTGGTACTGTTGTGATGGTGAAGGGGGGATGGAGAGTTTAGGAGAAGTGAGTAATTTGTAGGAGAAGAAATAGTGTTGTTTTATAGGAAATAGATGGGGAGAGATAGGTGAGTGTGAGTGTGAGAGGGGGGAAGTTTGATGGTCGGTTGTGTGATAGAGACGTGAATGGTGGCAGTTTCTAGGTTGGGTGAGGTAGTGAAGATAGGAAAGGTTTAGAAGTAATAATAGTAAAATAGAGATAGATGAAGGTTTTAAAGCATGATGATCAAGGTTACTTAGTTAGTAGTAAGCTAAATGAATTAAGTATGTTTTAAAGGTAAATATAGGAGGATGTGGTGGTAATGGGGGAGTGCAGAGTTAAGAAGGAGGTGGTAGAAATGGTAGAAGCTGGTGTAAGTGGAAAGATAGGTTCAGTTATCAGAGTTAAAGTGTAGATCTGGAGTCTGATAATGTAGTTAATTAGAGTAACAAGGAGGTGAATAGAAGATACTGTGATGGATTGGTGTAGGGAGGAAGTGGGTGTGGTAAGAAGAGGAAATATAGCTAGAGGTGCTGGGGGGGTGGGAATTGGGGGGGGGGTAGGAGCGGAGAGAGTCTTGGAGCCAACGGAGCGGGAAAGAATAGGGAATAAGAAGGATGAGAGCCAATCAGTGGAGCTTAGATTGCAGGAAAATAAGCTGTAAGAAGGTTCTGGATGTAATAGGTGGAGTGGGCTGAGAGTTCGGTGAGATGAAAGTAAAGGCTAGTAAGGGAAGAAAGCAAGGAGAATGGAATATCAGTGGGGAGGGTAGCCTCTTGTGGTAAGTGTAGAAGTACACTAGGTCACTAGGGCAGTGAATGGGCTAAAGAGGATTGAATGGGAAGGAGCCTGTAAGGATTAGAGAAATTAGAATGAGGGTGAGAGTAGAGAGGCAAAGATAAGAGGGTATAGGCCACTGGCTGTCCTAATAGCAACAAGGAGTAAAATTACAGAAGCTTGGTAGCAGCAGATCAATGTCCTTTGGGGAGACTTGCTTCAACCTTCCCAGCAGGGGTTAAGACAGCAGAGAGGTAAATATTGCAGGACCACAGAACAATGGAAGAATCTGATGACTTTAGTTGGGTATAAGTATCCACCCAGGCGAGGTCCCAAGGGGAATATGCAGGGTAAGAAACAGTTCCACAATGTCCTTTGGGGAGACTTGCTTCAACCTTCCCAGCAGGGGTTAAGACAGCAGAGAGGTAAATATTGCAGGACCACAGAACAATGGAAGAATCTGATGACTTTAGTTGGGTATAAGTATCCACCCAGGCGAGGTCCCAAGGGGAATATGCAGGGTAAGAAACAGTTCCACAATGTCCTTTCAGCAGGGGTTAAGACAGCAGAGAGGTAAATATTGCAGGACCACAGAACAATGGAAGAATCTGATGACTTTAGTTGGGTTTCACATCTGTGCATTTCACATCTGTGTGCCTGCAAAAACAAGTTAAATTAAAAATGTATTTTAACATTAAGCTTGTAGACTTCATGCTAATTAGCTTATTCACCACCTGATAATAAACACACTCAACAGTCAATGAAACAAGGATGCCAAGAATTATACCTGTTTACTACAATCAGTTTCTTCCTTAAAACCATAACTACTTTGAAATGCACACACACACACACACACACACACACACACACACACACACACACA
This sequence comes from Protopterus annectens, assembly GCF_019279795.1. Lineage (NCBI taxonomy): Eukaryota > Metazoa > Chordata > Ceratodontiformes > Protopteridae > Protopterus > Protopterus annectens. The sequence continues at coordinate 1,665,761,503 of NC_056737.1, forward strand.
CACACACACACACACACACACACACACACAAGCTTGTAGGTACACACACAGATGTGACTATCCATTACAACCCCTTGTATGACTGTATACATTTAGATGTTTGCTTGTGATCAATAAATGAACAAATACATAAATAATGACTGAAAAGTGTATTTCAGCAACCTACTATTACCCCATGGGCTCTCAACCTTTTAGCTAAAGATTCAGAGATTGATTTTATTCCTCTTATATACTTAGAAAGATGCTAGAATAACAAGCTTCTCATTAGCAAGCATTTCCTGAAGGGCACAAAGTCTGAAACTCACATGCCTGTATTTAGTGATTGCAATCCACGGCAATTTGTCAGAAAGCCACAAATTTTACAAGGAACAAACCAAAATATATCTCAGTTTATTTGCCCAATAATTCTGGACAAAGCCAAAACATAATTTGGGGGGGGCATGGGCCCACAAAGGGGCATTATTACAGGGGATATTATTTCTTATCTATTTGTTAATCAGGTAAACCCACTAGACAAAGTGCTCTTTTTCAGGGGTGACTCAGGAGCATTGTCTAAGTATCTTGTTTAAAGTCACACAGTAGACAAATAGAGATGGAACAGTTCAAACCCTGTACTTTTGACTATAGGAAGTAGTACATCTCAGAGCCTTAACTGCCAGACAACTTTAATTCACTTAGAAAGTGAACAGAACAACATGTGTTGCATGGACATGCATTTTTAAGTAAGGAGGGCTATAAAACATTAATGACTGGCTGGCATTATTACTGACTGTAATCATCAGTGATTTAACAGAAAATGAAGATATTAATTAATGTCTGGAAGTTGGTGCAGAGGATTAAGGCTCTAATCTCTTAATTAGCAGCAGCAGCCATCTGTATTCAAGAGTACAGGATCTGAATCTTTTCACCCCTATTTATCTACTTTGCAAGTAAGAGCAAGTCACTTAACCCGACAGTACTTATATATTGTCTAACATACATAAAAGAACAGGGCATAAGATTTTTTGAACAATAATTATGGAAAAGCTAATGACTGGCATTATTATAACTCTAATGACTATCATCATTATTAAAATAATTGTCAGTGACTTACTAAAGGCAAGAGTTTTGTTCAGGTAAAAAGGAAGGTGAGAGTTCACATTTGCACAGATAAAAAGGAAGGTAAGGGGGAAGAAACACACACACAGAAGAAAGTAGGTGGGAACTCGTACACACACACACACACACACACACACACACACACACACACACACACACACACACACACACACACACACACACACACACACACACACACACACACACACACACACACACACACATTGTTTTTAAAAGCTTGAGGTTTAAAAAAAATCAAGTAAAATGTCTCATAAAAGTATCGTGCTTTGAAGCTCCAGGAAATCTTCTCATTGGCTGAAATATAGAGCCAGTGAGAGAGAGGCTTCTTTGAGCTACAACAGCCAAGTGGAACAGCAGCTGAACAGTAAGTTATAGCTGTAGGAAATCACAGTTGTGGGTGACAGAATGAAGCATTTTGTGAGACTGAGACAGTGTTTTCCTTTGTTTTTTGAACATTTACAAATTTGTGAACATTGAGAGCAGTCTGAGAGCAGGTGTTTTGGAATCTTGTCCCCCATAGTAAGCCGGTTTGCAGATAGGCCTTACATTGAAATATGTCACCTATACTGAGAGCAGTTGTTTCAAAATCAGGGCAGACTTACATTTAGAGCAACTTTTGTGGAATCTTGCCCAAGGGTTTCCTAAACAGACATACATGTGTATATTTTACTAAACTAGGCTGACTTTTTCTCAAAAGAACCTTATGCAATGTCTTCTAATTAGAAAATAAATATAGAAAAACAGTTAAGAATTAAAATCCATTTTCCATAATTATGCAAACATGCACATAGCCATGAAAATGAGTAAGATATGTTTTCCCACTTGCACTGCTGCTTTGTGTTTATGTCAGTTATATCCTGTTTGCTGTCCAGTACAGTATACACTGCACATTGTTCTCCAGCTTTATGTTAATTAGCTGTCCTTGGGTAACGTGTCTTTAGCTCAGGTTGCAACTCAAAATGCTCTTGGAGAGCACATGTTAAATAAATAAATGAACAAAGAAACAAGGCCATGGAACGTATTATCATGGAACTTGTAAACAAAGACATTGGCAACCTTCAAACACTGGACCCCACCCAGTTTGGGTTCGTGAAGGGCCAATCTTGTCTCCTGAACCTGATTGACTTCTTTGAATCAATCTCCGGAGCTGTGGACAAGGGTAAGGCGGTCCACACAGCCTATCTGGACCTTGCCAAGGCCTTCGACACCATCCCCCACTCTGGAATCATAGATAAACTTACTAAGCTGGACATTAATCCCTACATCACTTGGTGGGTTGCCAACTGGCTTACTGACAGAACCCACACTATAAAAGTAGCCAACTCCAAATCCAGCTCCAGACAAGTGGAGTACCTCAGGGTTCAGTCCTGGGACCATTCTTATTTGACATCTACTTCCCTGAAGTACAGGCCAACACTAAGGGACTCTGGCTAACAAAGTTTGCAGATGACTGCAAACTGGGAGCCATTATTGAATCCCCAAATGATGTGGATATTCTACAAAAGGGCCTCATAGAAACAGATTCTTGGTGCCAGAGTCATGGGCTCAAGCTCAATGCCAAGAAATCTATAGTTATTCCCTTTGGGAAAAAACATGTACCTGTGAATTACCACATAGGTGGCAGTACACTAAACACCGAAAGTGTGATAAGAGACTTAGGGACACAGGTGGAAAGTGGTCTCACCTTCGATACCACATCACAACAACAGTCAGGAAATCCTTCTATTTGGTACACCTCATCACTAAGGTCTTTTCATCCAGAAAAAAGGAGGTCTTTGTCCCACTGTACGCATCCCTCATTAGACCCATTATAGAATACAATGCCCCATTTGGTATGTACCTCTCAAGACATCTGCAACAACTGGAAAGGCCACAGAAATACCTCACTAAAAGAATCACAGTCCTAAAGCAGATGCCCTATGTTCACCATCTAAAAAAACTTCAGCTATACTCTGTCGCATATCATCTACTCAGAGGCGATCTCTGCTTAACATACAAGGCCATGTCAAACCCAGAGCTGTTGGACATGCTACACTTAAAGAAATCCCAATCCCTCAGAGCCACACGCACCAGGGATCTAAACCTTGTCATCACAATGAACAAAACATGCTGGAGGGATAGGTTCCTGACCCAGAGACTCCCCAGACTCTGGGATACACTGCCCATACATGTCAAGCAGAGCACCTCTTTGGCCCTCTTGAAAAGGAACCTTGACAATTGGATGGGAGATAGGAAATTCATCCCGGGGATCATGTCAGTCACCCTGCTAGGCAGGGGTTCAGGGAAGTAAATATTGTGGGAAGAAATAGCCAGGGAATTGTTATGGCTAGGCTTGTATAGGCCCTAGGGCTGATAGCCTAGTACTAACCTATGAACCTATGAACATTTACATATCAGAGAAAGCAGCCTTCCTGAACTGTGTCAGATATCAAGATTATAATATGTCTAGGTCCTAGGTGAATAAATGGAGGGCAGAATACGTGTACACTCACATATATAATTATACTTATTTTTTTAAATACATTGACTGGCTGCATAATTTTTTATACCTAGTATTTTCACATCATTTCATTTTTCTTTCATGTTTGGTATTATCAATAGTTAAATACTGAAATGTTAATACACTCCTTCTTGACAAAAATATTTACCCAAGGTTCAGAAATACCACCAGAATTAACACTTGTACATTAATATGTTCACTAAATGGCACATACAGCAAATGACAATGCACAAAAACAAAAACACACACTCTCACACACACACACACACACACACACACACACACACACACACACACACACACACACACACACACACCACTTTTGCAGAAATTCACAAATCATTCATCAAAGCATGAATTAAAAGTTAGAAATCAGCACAATACACACGTCAGTCAGATACATTATTACTAAAATAAGCAGACACATATTTATTATATGTCTGCTCATTTATTAAACAGACATTTTTTTTATGAAGTTTTGTCTTAGGTATATACTTAAAGGTACATTCAGGTAAACATTATTCTTCTAAACCTTTATGGTATTGCTCATAAACTTACTGTTAGTGATTTTCAATATTGCCTGACATCCACAAATTAGTTTCCAAAACAATTTAATTTGCTGTGCTGCAACATATGACTGTATATCCAATAAGTCTAAAGATGAAGCTTCTAAGAATACTAAATTCCAGGAATCGCTGGCCTCCTTCCTTGTAAGCTCATGTTCCTAATGGAGAAGCAGTACCATGAGATGCCATTGGCCAGTCTCTTTATTAGTGTTGTTGCTAGACAGTACTCCTTCAGTGTCCATTCAGCACCTGCATAAATGCCAGGTATAAATGCTGAGTGACAATCCCTGATATTATTTATGAAAATGCCACCCCAGCTGGCATGCAACCCAGTACTAAGCGACATCTGCTGGAGTGCCACACTTTGGCATAAGTGCCAGAGATTGCCTATCCTGGTATAAATTATATGAAAGTTTACTTACATGTATTTGTAGCTCCCTGTTTGTCTTGAAGATGCATATGTCTTTATAGTCTGAGACAAATGCAAATCACCCGCTTTCCCCTTTTTTACATTGGTTCAGCTTTTCCTTGAATTAGATGTTTATGTCATGTTTAGACTGCTTGGAATTAAAGCACTCTGGGTGATATTTCTTTTCTCAGCTGAGAAATAATCACCTCTTTTTTGAAAATCTCTTAGAATTACAAGGCAGTTTAAGGTCAGGATAGTTTTCTCACCTGAGTATGACTGACCAGACCCATTCAGTATGGATGGTAAAAACCATCAAGTATACTGGGGTGAGACTGGTACAGGAACAGAGCACACACTGCCCCTCTTTCTCTCTCTCTCTCTCTAGCTATCTATCTACCTCTGCAAAATCAAGCAGGCAGATAAGTCTTCCTCTTCTTCCTCCTGAGCTCTCAATCTTCCTGAAGAAGGTACACTGTCATGATTTTATGTTATAGGCTGGCTGTTGTTGATGACCCGATTCATTTGACTTGCATGACATTAGTTGCCATACCAGGTAAGATCTCAATTGTGTCCTACATTTTGAGGCTAAATTTCCTTGGGACGTCTTGAACATGTACTATCCAAGAGAGGACCATATTTGTGGTGTTGGTGGTGGTGAGAAGGGGTAATAACCTATTTCAAATCTATAGTTGGAGATTTGTGGTGCAACAGAGAAGGAGACCAAATGTTTCATATATACAACTGAAGTGTACATGCACTGAAACTCATAGGGATAGTGATGAGTTCCTGCAAAAATTCTCAGATTTCCTAGTGGAATCAGCTTTTGAATTTTCCATTTACCGACTCTGGAGGACGTCATTATCTGAGCAGACAAAATATCACCTCCTGGAAGGGAATTCCTCCATATCATGTTAATATTGATTTCACAGAGCTCTATGACTATTCAACAAAGGCTAGTTCACCAGTTTAGACTTTGTTGGAAACAAAATGACCAAAGAAGTTTCCCAACACTGCACAAAAAACACCAAAACTTTTCTTCTTTTGGAAGAAGGGAAGAAGGCAGAATCTTCCACAGCACCAATGTGGTGTTTTTTTTCCCTTTGACCCACCCTGACTGTACTACCAAATCTAAGGTTACTTTGTATCAGAAAAATTTAAATTTCTAATGATATACTACAATGAAACACAAACTGAAAAAAAAATAAACACACAACAAACTTACAGCAATATGCAAACCATTTACTTTTAAAGCACAAGACCTTGGCTGTTCACCTTCAAGGACACATACACAAGAAAAAATGTACAATTTACACCCAGAATAACTCTCAATTACATACCAATTGATTTTCTTAAAGTGCACAGTGCTAAAGATTAATGCTTAAATGTTTAAATATAATACATAATTATACATATTAAACATATTCAAATATCATATAACAATTATTGTGCTTCCTAAATAACAAAATACAAAATATAAGCAAGAAGAAGATATATGACGTAAATTCAATTAACCTAAATTTGCACCTAAGATTTAGGCCTTTTCGATGAAGTGTCTTGTGATTCAAAATCATTTTACTTTCTAATTCTATTAACTTTTTCTTAAATCCCCCCCCCCCCACATGACATAGGCTGAACTAAAACATTAAAAAAGAAAGATTTATCAGAGTCCAAATGTACCAAATTGAAATGTTCACCTACAGGACTCCTCCTATTGTTGTTATGAATGTCCCCAGATGTTCCAATATTCTAACCTTCACTGATGTCTTGGCTTGCCCTATATACCATCTTACATCATTGTATCCCACACCCCACTATATAAATCACCTCACAAGAACTGCAACTAAACTTTCCCCTGGAAACATATCTTCATCCATTAATTAAAGAACCAGAAATATTCTTGATTTTACTGCACACTTTGCAATTGCTACATGGAAATGACCCAACCAACCCCGATGGCTCCCTAAACATTGGCATATTCAACAATTCCTTCAAATTCAAATATCTCCCATATGAAAACTTAACATGATTGGGAAATAAGTGACCCACAATTACATCCCTACAAACAATATGCCAAAGATCCAAAATCATTTTTTTCATTATATCAGAGAAGGGAGAATATTTGGTCACAAAAATATAAAACCTTTTCATCATTCACTTGTCCTACTCTACTCCTTCCGTCTCCAATTACTTCACTCAAAAAAATATTTCTAGTTATACCCCTTCTGTTCTCTAAAACTCTATCCAAAGCAATGTTCAAGACCTGTTTTCCATACCCTCTCTTTTTCAGCCTGTTCCTAACTTCCATTAGGTATTGGCTTCTGAATTTACTTTCAGACGTGTTCCGAAAGATACGTTTAAATTCACCATAAGGAAGTGATCTCAAAAGATGGGAGGGATGCATACTAGCAACATGTAAAAAATGATTAACTGCAGTTAGTTTTCTAAATGGCCTATGTTATATCCTAAACTGATGATCCACATAAAACTCAGCATCCAAAAACTGAATGGAGGTACTATTCAAAACCATAGAAGATTTTAAACCATGTTCATTAGTATTCAAATCCATAATGAAAGAATTGGACTGTAATGGGTGCCCCTTACAAATAAATAATAAATCATCAATGTATCGTTTATAAACGACAACATTCTCAATAAAATATTCAGTGTTGTAAATGAATTTCTTCTCAAAATATCCCATATACAGAATAGCATAAGTAGGAGCGTAATGGGCACCCATTGCCATCCCCTTCTTCTGAAGAAAAACTTCATTATTGAACTTGAAATAATTATGTGTTAGGCAAAATTCTAACAACCTGATAATAAAGGCAGTGAGAGGGCCCTCTCCCATAACATCCCAAATAGCTTCTACACCCCCATCTCAATAATATGTTGGTATACAATGCAGTGATGTCAACAGAAACCCAGTAATACTCTTTTTCTCACTTTAAATTACATATTTCCTCATGCATCTGCTGAGTGCTCTTAATATGTGCTGGAATGTTAGCTAAAAAGTTTTCAACAAAGTGTCTAAGAAAATTCCAACATTTTGTAAACAAGAACCTACCCTAGAAACAGTATGCCTACCTGGGGGATCACTTAAATCCTTATGCAATTTAGGAATAGCATAAAAATAGGGGTCACGTAGCTTAGGGATGTATAATTTTTTAACATTATCTTTTGTCAAAAAACCTAATCGTTCACACCTCTCTAACAATTCTAAAAGTTCTCCATTAAAGTCATCAACTTGTTTTTTAGACAATTTAATGTAGTCATTCTCCACTAATAACAAATTTTCTACCATCTTACAATATTGGCCCTCGACATAACTACCCAATTGCCACCCTGAACACATTCATCCCCAAAGAACCTCTTAACTTTTTCAGAGCTTCCCATTCATCCTTGGTGACGTTATAATTTTGTTTATATTTATCAAATTTAAAGTACTCCAATTCAGTTCAAACAAACATACTGCAGTTGACAATTTAGGCGGAACAAAATCACTAGCAATAGGAAACTGTGGGACCATAAATTTGCCATAACCTATAGACAAACTGTTATTGTCACTTTCCAAATCATCACAAATAAATTCAGTTTCATATATTGAAACATTTAGTAAAGACTCATCTTCATCAATAATTTCACAATTTTTTCCCACCAGCAACCTCAGTTTTTTTATCATAAAGTAATTTTAAATTCAACTTTCTGCAAAATATTTTAATTTCTAACAAAATTTCTTCCAAAGTAGGAATTTTAATAGGAACACACTTAGGTCCTTTATCTAAAACGTTTCTCATTGTATCAGATAATGTTAGATCAGGCAAATTAACAACCTGCAAACATTTATTATTACTTACAGTCCCAAAAAAAATGATTTGAGTCCTGGCAATAGGGTGAATTGTCCCCACCATTTATAACACTACAACCAAAGTACAAAATATTACAGGAGACATCATTCACGAAAATGTTTGAAAAACTGCCTGGGAGAGACCCATGTTCAACTCCAGCTTCCTGTTTTTGCTGCAATTCTTTTGCCCCTTTCCATTGTTTCCCTGGGAAAAACTTCTTTTTTCTCGGGTATCGGATTGCTGAGAATTTAAATTTCTGTCAGGAGCAAAATCTCCGGTTGATAAAAATATCCCTACTAAGACAGATTTTTCTATAAAAAGAACTCTATAATAATAATAATAATAATAATGCCAACAGCAGCACAGACAAAGGGCAGGATTCACGAAGCCTCCGTGTAAGAGTTATAACTCATACACGGAGGCTGCAGTTAAACGGAGTGATGTCAGCGTGCTTTGCATATTCATGAGAGCATGCTGAATCACACTTAAGACTAACACGGTCCGTGTAAGACAGTAGGGGGCATGTCCGTAAGCCGAGCCCTGTAAGCGGACACGCCCCCAGAAGAGGAAAAGTGCCCAAAGTAAACACCCACGACAGAGTCCACGGAAATGTGAATAAACAGAACACAACACATGCCCCCACAGACTATGAACAGAAAACAGATAAATAAAGATGTTATATATATTTTTTAAATTGTAAAAATGTTTAACCGTGAGTGCGCCTTGCTTTGCGTGCTTGTAGCGCAGCTACAGTTAGCAGTCAGTGGAAAGCATATAAGAACTAAATATGCAAAATAAGCCAAATAAGTTGGCTGAAGAGCAGGCATTCATGGTTCGAGCCCCCACAACACCAATTTTTATTTTTAGCAAAATAAGCACGAAACAAGTCCCTGACAAATATGTACACATAAAACCACATTTTATGTAAAATGCAATGAAATAGCCCATTTATATTGAAGAAATGTGAGGTAACAAAAGAATAAAAAATGCCAGATGTGCCCATAGCTGAGCTACAGTTTAACAGAGTGAGTGCATCTGCCCGTAGATGAGCAGTGGTTTAACTGGTGCAAAATGAGTGCCCATAGCTGAGCAGTGGTTTAACACGCTGAATCTAAGTGCCCCTAGCTGAGCTGAGCGTAATATGCATGCCGATAGCCAAATGAGGCTTAAAGCAGCGTACCCCATTTGCGCGGAGCTGTGCACCGCGCAAACAAGCTAACCGACGGGCAACGTTGAGCAAGCCGTATCAAAACTGCCTTTACACAGACACACCCCTCAGCATGTTTAGACAGTCATGAAAAATAAAAAGCAGTGGCCAGGTTCGAACCCAGGATACTATACACCATAGTCAAGGTACCAAACCACTAAGCCATGACAGCAGTACCTAGAAACGCAATAATAGCTAATATATAGGAATGAATACAAACTGGAGCATGACAATGCAGGTTTACTGAAGTTGATACAATTCCAAAATGGCCAATCACAGATATAAAAGTGGAAAACGGACTATATAAGCCCCATAGGTGGGAATACACAGCATAAACGATTGTAGAACTGAACTGCAGGCAGAATGACAGGAGTAGGAGAGGGTAGTTGCTTTTGAGCACAGAGGTGGGGCATTGAGGAGTCCAGGTACATGGTCTGGCTCCTAGTCCACAATCATGAGGCCCAACTCATGCAGGGCCAGGTCCTCTGGGGAGCATACAGGGCTGAGGCATGGGACCGGTTGGCTCATGATCTCACCAGTGCCATAGGGATTCCAAGGACTGGTGAGCAGGTCCATCACCACCATGCGGACCTGAAGAGATGCAAGCAGGACCAACTGAACCTTTGGATCCAGGAGGCCCGGCAAACACCCAACGCCCCACTACTGAGTAAGTTACATTTAATTATGTATGTAAGAAATTAAACTAGCTGATATTATGGAGATGTGTATTCCAATATTACTTCATTTATATTACAGCTGCAGGTGTCCGATCTGCGAACCGCAGAGCCTATGGCGATAGGCTGGTGCGGTTGCACCACCAGGCAGGTCAGTAATCCACTACCAGTAACTGTAAAGAAATATAAAAGTATGACAGTCAGCAAAAGAGTGCAGTGTAGTCACTAAGGAATAAAATGTGCAAGTAACAGTGTGAAAGTGTCTGCAAGTATTGCTTGATTACAAAAGTGTGTTTCAGCCTGTAAGTTAAACCGAAAAATGAAACTGCAGAAGATGATGAAATCACATGTGTGAAATATATCCCTGTTGAAATACTGAAACATGACAGAAGTGAGACTGCTGGAAAGGATTGTAATAACTACAGGTAAAACATGTCAATAAAGCCTAGAAGTAAGTACCATCCTGAATAGTAAAATGAAAGCAAGTGAGAGAGTGTGAGAAAGTGTCATGAATGCAGCAATACAGTAGTAATAACCCCTGAATAAAGTATACTGCAGTCAAGACAGAATGAAATGCTTGTGAGAATCAAAACCAAACAGCGAAATCTGTTCAAAGTGTTGCTGCATCTGGAATGTGTGTCCCAAAATCTGGATATGTTGCTCTCAGTCTGCAATATGCAGATAGGATGATTGTCTGATATACCAAACATCCACACTTGTCTACAGCTATACAAAGCAAATGTAGCAGGATGATGTAGCTGAACAAAGCTAGATATGAATGTGTATGAAGAACAATAAAATGTATATTGATGTTGCAGTAACAGTCCTATCACTAAGTTGAAATAGTTATCATATAGGAAACTGTAGTTAGAACAGTAGTGTGTATATATATCTGTAGCTATTAGAAATGTACAGCATATGTATTGGTATTTGAAGGTGTTAATATTACTTTCTTCACCCCACCTTATAACCACATATAACCCATTCCACATGAAAATGGTATGTGCAATCACAATTAACACCCATGGATGTTTGTCCTGTTGGGTCATATATATTTGCATGTCCATTGATGCATCTGCCCTGTTCATACATCCAAACCTGATGGCCTGTTGCCATCAATTCACCCTGCATGTTGTTGGACTGTGTATTGCTGTTCAAATTATGCATGTGTTATGCATGCTGTTCAATGGTGTGAATATCTGGGTGTTTGGTTAATGGGAATACTAATGCATGCTGTTACAACTAATTGTGAATGGTATTATATGTCACTAACCCAAACTGTCATGACATAATGCAAAACATAGGATGACAGGGAAGGCGGGTTCCAGCGGACCCACCTCTCCCACCTCAGCTGGCGAGTGCACCTGGCACTAGTGCCAAGTCCGGACCCTCCTCCGGTGGCCCTGTGCCACCTGCTGGTGGAAGCACTGCTGGGGATGGGGCTCACCCCCCCTACAAGTGTGGCTGGAGGAGAACCACCACTCACCCTCCATAGCATCCGGACTGAGGTGCGTAGGGAGATTCGGGACTCTGTTCTCGAGCCCCTACGCCAGCTTGAGGCATGGGTGGCACAAATAACGGGCATGCCTGTTGCCCGGCCTACACAGCCCCCAGCACAGCCCCATCCTGGGCAGTGAAGGAACAGTGGCAACTGCCTATGGGTGGGGATATCAGTTCCACTGTTGCCATCTGTGGGCTCATGGGCTCTGGATATCCAAACCTCCATCCGCGTCAATTGTGTAACCCCCCCACACATGTCATACACCGCCCCTGTATGCGTCTTGTTTGTCTTGTCTGTTTACCTACCCAACCTACCTCCCCAGCTGTACCGACTTCCTTCACCTGACATACCACTCTCACCTGAAAAAAAAAAAAAAAAGGGCACTCTGTACCCACAAAAAATTACGCCCCATACATAGCTGCCCATTCCGCACACATGTCTGCTGGACATGGAATCTATCAATTACAATTGGCTGTACAACAAGTATTATTGTTGTCCTGACACCTCTCTCAGGGGTGGAAGGTTTCAAATGTCACACCAAATTACATACATATGCACAGCTTTTGCTGATGAAGAAATGGGCAGCTATGGGTCTTACCTACATCCATCCTGCAAATCCCAAGCTTGTTTCCCTACTGTCTTACCCTCTTTGTGACCCCTTTTTCACCACTTTCCTGTCTCCCCATTTTCTTTTCTTTCAAAGAAAATAGCGTGGTGTACGCCAGAGTAAGCACTGTTAAGCGGTTATAACCGGGTGTGCGCTTGTGTGCACGGAGCTAACCGCAAGTGTGCATGTGTGAGCTCCACGCAAACCAGCGCTAACCCGGTTACAACTGCTTAAAAGTGCCTTAGTCACTTTGATTGACAGGTCCTGTACTCAGTTCAAAAGCAAAATAAAATCCCACTGTCAGTCCCGAACCCAGGACCTTGGAAACACTAGTCTGTATGACCTACCACTAAGCCATGACTCTTATACAAGAACATTGTGCTAAAATAAATATAACATGTAATAGTAGGGATGAATGTAAAGGGAATATAGGATGTGTAGTACCCAAAGCATGTCATGTAGAATTACTGTCAAAACTACTGGATTCCCACAATAGTACTGTGTGAACACAAACAGCCATGCTAGTTGGTAGCTTGTAGGTAATAATGTCAGTTAAAGTACATATATATATATATATATATATATATATATATATATATATATATATATATATATATCTATATATAGTTGTAGGAGTCATTGCGCATACACACTTACTACAGGGAACATGAGAGAGGAATGGAGAAATGTAAATCTACAACACAGCCTGAATCATGAGAGAGATACTAACCTTTACACTCACAGAACACTGTCCACAGCATACCAGCATGGTCCCCGCCCTGACAATCTGAAAGGGCAACGCCTATCCCACATACCCTTTTATAGAACTGACCTGAAATCACAGTGAGAACTGTAATCAGTACACAACTGGCTGTATGCAATTAGCAAATGCTGGCTTACAATTGGTGCAGAGGGCATCACATGGACCTATGCAGATACCTACAAAAGCATCCAGTACTAACACTCCACACATGCAATACATTCATTGCACTGTCTGGAAGCAGACAGAGGGAGAGAGAAAAGTGAGAGAGAGAGAGAGAGAACAAAAAAAAAATTATACACTGTGACTCTGTCACCCGAAGCTGTCAGCAGTGACAGTAGCAGCAGCAAGCAGAAGCAGTGGTAATGCAACCAGCTGCTACAAACACAGGTAATGCAAAGTAGCAGGTTAATAGTGTGCATACTGTGAACCCTCCAAATGTGTCATAGGTCTGTATCTATAGGTATGTCCATGTGATATGTTGTGTGTACATAGTTCCACCAAAAGGGGATGACCATACATTACATGTCAATCAGTCTTAGGCCATGATCCTGGCAGCAGTTGTCTGTGTGTTGCCCCAGCAATGGCTGTAGTGACTGCTTTGAAAGGTCAGCCAGGTTCAAAAGGCAGGATCAGCCCATCACAAAGGCACACTGGCTGGGAACAAGTGTCTGCAGGTACCCGATATCACTGCATATGCATCCCATACTGCATAATTCCATAGCTTAGCAGACCAGGCCAGTTATGCATATGATGTGGTAGTTCCCAGGGTCAGTCGAGGTGCCTCCTTAGTGGTATGGGACCACTGTCACTGTATGCCACTGTCCAGGTACATATCCTGTAGTACGGCCAAGATAAATTATCAGTGTTATATGCAGTTGTATGTCCTCTCGGAGTGCAGGTAGCACACATCCAGGGATACCATGAGGTCACAGTGATGCTGTGTGTTCTGCTCTGCTGAGGGCAGCCCTCACCTGGACATGTGAGATAATAGGGAGGTTACATACAGCTGTGATAAATATTTCAACTGGTGGGGAGAAGGAGGGGGATACGTGCACCGAACATGTCTGCAAGACTGTTGCCAATATCCATGTGTTTGGTGAATGTTAAGTAGGTGTGTATTAACACAGAGCATATCTGAGGCATGTGGTCCATATGTGTAACATAACTGAAGAAGGCCTTGTGGTCATCCATAGTGTTTGTGGCCATTTCCCTCCCAGAGTAGGCCGTGGCCGTTGTTATGATGGACCGTAGCGTAGTACCAGTGCTGACCACAGATGCCTTCCCTTAATGTGAATGTGCTCTGTCCTGCAGTAGCCACCTACTATTGTTATACAATCTGCCTCTGTCTGGGGTCCACCGGACAGGATGCCTAACCTTTGTGCATAGGGTCTGGGTTAGAAATGTGTGCAAGTTCCATGCAATCTGTGGCATGTCCATGGTAAGCATTTGCAAAGGGGTCAGCAGTGTGGATTGTGGCTTCCACTGGCCCAGTGTGCTGCATGGATACCATCTCAGTCCCAGCAAGTGAATAACTGTCTAATCACATACATATCAAAGTAGTCTACTGTGCTGGTGGTGGTGGTGGGATATGTATATCCAGGCCGAGTAACTTCTGTCCACATCACAGTAGTGGATGGCGTCCCACATACAGTACCTTGGGATGAACCCCCAGAGTGAGGTTGTGCATTGCACCTGTCAGTGTGTGCTGACCGATGGGGCATGCTACTATGTTGTGTGGAATGTGGCAGGTATTGTTGCACAGGTGTTGGCTGAGTACTGATATCTGGCCATGTACCTGTGTATCCACCATGACACACACGCATGCAACATATGGGAGTAGTAGTATATCACTACACATGAGTATCATGTATAGTATGTGTGCCATATATTGCTGACATGGTCTTCTGATATCCTGTTTGTGTTCTCTTCCAGGGAGATGGCACGTCAGCGTAATCCCGCCTACTCTGTAGTGGAAGACGAGGAGATCCACCAGAGCCTGGTGCGGGAGTATGACATCCTGTTTTCTCACACCAGTCAGAATCAGCAGGAGAGGGCTGCACTGTGGCAAGACCTTGTCCGTAGGGTAAATGATATTGGCACGCATAACAGGACATATGAGCAGGTACGACATCACTGCAGTGATTTAATCTGAAGTGTCCGTCAGCGTGCATCAGATATCCACAGGCAACAGGTTGCCACAGGAGGTGGGGTGGCCACACATCCCCCCCTCACCAGACTGGAGGGGCTACTCCTAAGTGTTGTGGCTCCAGCCCCAGAACAGCAACAGCAGTACACCTGCATTATGATGGAGGCTGGTTCCACACAGCAGCACGACATGGAGCGTGCAGGTAATATGCCATATGTACACTTGACTGTTCTGTACACTGTATCATATGCAATATCAATGGCACAGTTGTGCCCACTGACATTCATCTCATCATTTCTGCAGGCCCCTCCGGGGTTACAGCAAGGCAGGCCATCCATGCTGGTGAGTGTGTTTAACATAACCTATAATACTCCTGATAATGCTAGTAACAGTAGTGTAACTCAGTAGTGCTCTGTGTGTATACTGCGGGGTGTGCATGTGTGCATGTGTGCAGGTGTGCCTGTGCCCATGTGTGCATGTGTGCATGTGTGCAGGTGTGAATGTGTCCACGTGTGCATGTGTGCATGTGTGCCTGTGTCCAAGTGTGCATGTGTGCATGCGTGCATGTGTGCCTGTGTCCACATGTGCATGTGTGCATGTGTCCATGTGTGCATGTGACCACGTGTGCATGTGTGCATGTGTCCATGTGTGCATGTGTCCACGTGTGCATGTGTGCATGTGTGCATGTGTCCACGTGTGCATGTCTGCATGTGTGCATGTGTGCATGTGTGCCTGTGTGCATGTGTGCATGTGTCCATGTGTGCATGTGTGCATGTGTGTAGAAGTGCATCACTGGTAACAATGTCTGAAGACTGTAAACTGTGTTTCCTGTCTTCCTCCCACAGGTTCTGGTGCTGCTCTGGTGACCTGCAGCAGGGAACCTGAATCTTGTGCCATGGGTACTGGTAATGATGATATTTGTGTAATGGTACAGGAAGGTGTGTCAGGGCCCGCCATTGGTCAGCCAGTTGACAGTACACATCTGTCAACCCCATCATTGCGCACAGTCATCCTGCCAGTACATCCTTTGTCACCATTGTCCCTAGGTGATGGACAGGATACAGTGGGCATAGACCAGGGTAATGTGGTACCTGTGGTACATGCGTCCCCACACAGCAGCCATGGGCAGGGTCCTCCGATGGTACCACACAGACAGTTGCCCATGGGTTCTCGTGGGAGCATCCGTGGGTGTACTGCCTCTGGCCGACGTGCCCAATGAGGTCTGTCAACCTCAGCTATGTTTTGGACTGTCATGCAGGCACAATCACGTATGGAAAGGTACACCAGACAGGGTCTGAGGGAGCTGAGAACATGTCGCACAGCCATGACAGACAGTATGCGTGACATTGCGGATTCTATCCGTAACTTCACCGATGTCATAGACAAACATTGTGGGGACATATTACAGCAGTTCCACAACCAGATGCCCATGAGCCAGGGCAATGGTGGGTGTTTGCGGTGTCAACGTGGCCGTATGCTGGCAACAGCAGCAGCTGGCAGTCGGCGTGGATGACAACAGGCTCGCACATGCCCCCATAGTGCCAGCAGCAGCCCCAGCAATGCTGGGTCTGTGCTGTCATCGGAATGCCCCAGGAGACCACGTGCACGTGGCTCTGGACAGTCCCAACAGGGACCTGTGTCCAGTCAACACACTCCCACTTCTGATGACAGTACCCAGTCTGGCTTAGTACTGGATACGGTCCGTAGCACCCCTGCCAGGCACAGGTACCGTGTCCATGCACACAGACACTGATCTGTATGACCTGCCAGGTGCAGTCTGTGGCTGTCCACAAACCCCTGTATATGGCAGCCATGAGGTGGAACTGTGTGCGTGCATACACACATGCGAAATGTTAACACCTAGGGCGACCACATACACGCACACACTGCACCAACACTGCCCCACCCTGTACTGCTGCCCCTCACCAACACACATACACACACATGTCAATTGGCGGTATCAGTGGCTGACTCAGGCATACCTAATCCACACCCTGTGCATATGATGACACTGTGCCACCTCCTGCAATCTCCAACATCATTGTGGGAACAGGTAAACACGTTGCTGATGCACAGGGTGACTACATAGAAGTGTATTAGTAGTATCATGTTGGTAACAGTACAGTGTGCTGCTATGACTGTGTGTTTATCCCAGCATGCCTGCTGCAGAAACTGTATGAATGTCCTGAATTGTTATCTGCACCCATAGTACATACCAAAGTGTAACAGCTGCACATAATTGCATGCCGGTGATAAGGTTGTCAACAGATAGCCGCATACATGTGTAGCACAGGGGGAAAGCTAATGCAAGTAGTGATATGCAATGGTGGACATGTACAGTAATGGTGTCAGGTTGCCCACAACGACTATGCAATGTGGATGTTTGCGCATGTAGATATGTGTGCAGTACCAATGTAATCCAAATCACAAATAACTATGACATAATATCAGTTCTACCATGGGCATCTGCACTGTGTATTCCTGGGTACATGTTGATAGTGCCTACATAGTTGCATTGTTACTTATTGTTATTGTTACCCCTTCTTTGTTGTACAATGCACTACTTCCAGCCCTGTTTACTGTACCTTTGTTTGCATGCATGTTCCCTGGAACACTGCTTACACCTGCAATGTGGAGTTACAGTGCTTCTGTAGACTCCTAGTGACATCTGCATAGCGCATTTACACGTATGTCAACTTTACAAATGACAGAACATCACTGTCTGTCCTGTACGCATGTACGATGCCTGTGACACATTGCACATGTCTTACCTGGCATTTACCCACATGTGCAGTCATATATGCCAGTGCTATGAAACAGTAGCGGTACACCCACACATACACACCTTCAGTATGTTGTTCCCCATTGGCCCTATGTGTTGGTACTCACCATGGCAATCACACTACTAGGGTAGCATGTGCAAAGGTAACCTGTGAATCACCTCTATGGTCCAGTTGTGGTTTATGTGAGTCATGTGTCAATGACACAGCTGCCACATGTATGCAGTCAGCCATCACCCTTGGCCAGGAACGTACAACACATGTGTGGGATGCCACCACACAGCCAATCTGGGGACTGGGCTCTCTGAACCCAGTAATGCCATACCCTGTCAGGTGGCATGTGATATATACTACATCCTGGACAAATTTCAACCCCAATCCCTGCTGCTACTATTGATAAAACCCCTGAAGATGTTTCTGATAGTTTTGACCAATTCTTTACTGAGACATTTCAGGCCCTAGCTAGCCATCTACCTCCTAGCTCCCCTGGTCCTGAAAGTAGCACCCTAGAAACTACTTCATGCTCAGCTGCCAACCAGTCGCCACTTCACTTCTCCATACCTTGATTGAAACAGTGAAACCCACTACACTTTCTGCTGATCAACTCCCTGCCGAGTACCTATCAAAATCAGATGATGCTATTGCTTACCTCGTCTCAAAGGTAATCAAACGAACCATGGTAGAATCTAAATTTACCACCATCAGGAAAATATCATATGTAATCCCACTTCACAAAGGAGGCAGCTCTACTGAATTCTCCAGTTATAGGCCAATAGCTATACTCTCTCCACTTGCAAAGATTATGGAAACTTTATTCATAGACAATTCATGCACCACCTAATCCAAAATCGCCTTATGGCAGAAACTCAGCATGGCTTCCGTCCTCATCACAGCACTACTTCAGGCCTCCTAGCCTTTACTAACACCATAAACCATACTTGCAACACTAATTATATATCCTCAGCCCTCTTTTTGGATCTTTTCAAGGCATACGATATGGTTGATCACCAACTTGTAATACACACCCTGCAAACATTCTGTCTAGATACTGGAGCCTTCCAATGGTTTCAATCCTAACGGCATAGTCAACATCAGGCTGGTCTCTGGCAGAACAAACTCTCTAACCTTCTACCTAACACCCTCAGAGTACCACAAGGCTCTATACTAGGGCCCTTGCTGTTCTCCATCTTCATTAATGACCTTTATACTGTCATCCCAAAAGTCAGCTGTATCCAATATGCTGAAGACTCTACTCTGATCTGCTCAGCCACATCTCCAGCAGAGTTATGGTCAGCTACCCAGACCACCTTTAATACAATAGAAAACTGGATTTCTGAACATCGTCTGATCCTAAATCCCAAATAAACTAAACTGCTGTTATTTCACCAACACGTAGGTCTACCGCTTTCACCTTTACCATAACATCAACTGATGGCACAATAATCTCCCCTGACCCATCTACTAAACTATTAGGTGTCATCATAGACAATAATCTCAAATGTGACCTACATGTTAACCAAATTATCAAAGCCATCAATAAAAAACTAGGGTCACTTTACAGAATAAAAGCCTTCCTAGCCCCTCCAGCTAAAGGTGCCATAGCTCGCTCACACCTTCTTTCAACCCTTCTGTATGCATCCCCTCTACTCTTGAGTATGAACATGACTGTCCTTAACAAACACTCAATTTGCTACAACCACATTGCCAGGTTTACCACTGGGCTGCCTTTTAGGACACATCATTGCATCAATCTAAATCAGCTTGGTTGGCTTGCAATACCCAGCCTAATACAGTATAACCAACTGATTATGGCCTAGAAAATCCTCTATAATCCGGACAATACTCCTGCACTTCAAATATTATCACCCCCTATAACAATCCTAGACCACTTCGATCCTCTAACAAACTACTAATTCAGACTAGCAAATTTAATAACACAGCTGGTGATTCTCTTTGCAAACTCTGTAAGTAGATCCTGGAACCCACTTCCAGCTGATATTACCCTACTTTCCACCTTAGGTCAATTTAACACTAGACTCAAACAACATTTGTCACTTAACTGGCTATGTCAATGTATCAAGCCTGGCTAACTCGAATGTGTAAAATCTGTGAACCAGTTTACTGTGTAATTTAATTTAATCCTGACTTGTGCTCAGGACTAACACTATGGAACATGTTTAACTTGCTTACTTATGTAATCTCTGTAAATAGTCTGTTTGTAATATGTAATGCTGGTATTATGTAATGCTGTATCTGCTTACCTTTGAAGCTTTTCTCCCCGGGCCTCCCCTGGAAATGGACATGCATCCAGTCGGACTATCCCGGTCAACAAATGTAGGATAAATAAATAAATAAATAAAATATATTACAGTGACTACAATACAAGTCAGACATTGACACGCACTGACAGCATGCTGAACACACTGGGGCATACGTGGGGACTCAGAATAGCATCCTGCCTGAGCATCACACACCTCCACAGCTGGCACACAGGCATATGTTCCGTCGGAACAGAGCACATGCCACACATGGCACACACATCCCCTGTGCCACACACTCACAGCCTGTAGGGCTACACAACACACCTGCTACAGACATGTCAGGTACCTTTCATGGGAGCTGCACTGGGGTCCCGCTCAACAGGCTGTATCTGGTGAAGGTTACAGTGATATGCCTCAGGGGCACTATGGTCCACCACAGAACACATGCATACAGGTCAGTCAGAGGCATGGACACATATGACTCACTCATTGACCATGCCAGTATGGCTGACCTGAGACATACCTCCCTGGACTACATGATAGGGAACATAGAATGGATCTCTCAGCATGTGGCACAGGCCAGTATGAGCCTGATCTTGGTTGCCAACATACCCTCACCAGGTATGCTACCACTATATGTGGGAAGGGTGTTGTATGTCTACATTATGCTCAGTCTCCACTGTCATTCATAGGGTATCCGCTGGCTGTCAACGTGTGCTAACATGCTAGGGAAGCCACAATGATGAGCAAGGGTTATCTTGCATGTGACACCCATGGCCCGATGTATAATGGCAAAGCTCCTTGGTACATACATACTGCCTTATGCTGCAGGACATGGTTTACATAGCCACTTCCATGTGTATCACACAGGTTAGGACACTAACAGTGCTGCTACACAACAACAGCAGTGTACACCGGAAGATGCATGCACCAGACACTGTCATCAGCACGGTGAACTGCAATGTCTGTGCAGTACCAGATTCCTGATTCATGGCTCACAGGTGTTACCCATCACTGACAGGTTATGCCCCATACCATGCCTGTCATCCCCTACACATGTAACACACATGGACAGGGGGTGGTATCCCAAGGTACCACAGATACACACACCTCCAGGTTGTTGGCACAGCACAAAGCATCAGGGCCTAATCATGTGCAGCTAACAGTGTGTTGGACTGCCATCTGGTTCATAGCCTGGCACACATAACCCTCCCATGCACAGGAAGACCACCTATCCTCCATAACAACACTGGCAATATGACAGTCTCAAGAACTGTGTTTATATGGCTGGACTGCATCCAGCCAAACATTGTGCGTGAGCATTACTGTAGCTACAACACACTAGTTGAAGGGTTCACAGCATGTGGTCACTGAATTGCAGTGGAATGACATGTTACCACTACCACAACAGGTGGGAACATGCAGCACCTGTACATCGAATACATGTACACTATATGGCCCAGACCAGATGTGTATCCCCTGCTGTAGGTATTTTACCATATACACCCACACTGTATAGAGACATACCACATGTGGACCCTGCACAGTAAGACACAGTCATATTGGTATACATTGCAAATACCATTTATCCACTCGAGGCATGTGTCAGACATGGTAACTACTGCAGGTCACAGGTATTTATGTGTATGTGTCACACACATACATCATGTGTGCAATGCCATTGCTGGTTTAGGCAATGGCATGCATTGTTATGTACAAAGACCCACACAAGGTCATACTGTGTGACATAACCACACGTGGCAGTTGTGGGTTACCAAAACATACCTATCTGTACTTTGACAATGGTAATAAACACAGTAGCAGAGCGCACTATTGGCATTACTAGCCAACTAGCCCTGTTTGGCTGTGCTGATAGTGTGGTGACATCCCCTGTGTTTACTGGGGGAATATGCAGCATCTGGTGTATTGTAGTATTTGCCAAAAGGATCTGTTCTCTCACACTTGCATTTACACACACCCTAATACACCCACACTTGCCATTTGCAGGATTTATTCCCCTACCTAACTAAGTCATGACATGTGAGAGAGAAGCATTAGCAAAGTGCACTATTCGGATTGCTAGATAGTTCCTCTTCTCTGGCTGTACTTATAGGGTGCTGACAACATCAGTATTTTGAAAGGGTAATGTGCATCAGGTAGTGTGATCTCCTGATTGCCAAAACTAACATGTTTTTCATACGGAAATGCACACACGCAAACTCCTCACATCCAAACACACACACATACCATTTACAGGTTTCAAACTCCTACCTAACTACATTACAACACTAGGGAAAGACACATTAGCAGAGTGCACTATTGGCATTACTGGGAGGCTTCCCTTCTCCTGCTGTACTTATAGGGTGCTGACATCATCTGTGTTTAGAAAGGGGAATGTGCATCCTGTAGTGTGTTCTCCCAGTTGCCAAAAGGGACATTTCCCTCACACAAAATTGCACACCCACTAACCCCCCTCATCCAAACACACACACTTGCCATTTGCAGGATTCAAACCACTATCTAACTATGTTATGACACTCGAGATGGATGCATTAGCAGAGCACACTATTTGCATTACTGGGAGGCTTCACTTCTCCTGCTGTACTTATAGGGTGCTGACATCATCTGTGTTTAGAAAGGGGAGTGTGCATCCTGTAGTGTGTTCTCCCAGTTGCCAGAAGGGGGATTTCCCTCACACAGAATTGCACACACACTAACCCCCCTCATCCAAACACACACACTTGCCATTTGCAGGATTCAAACCACTACCTAACGATGTTATGACACGTATGCTATTCATTACTGGGAGGCTTCCTTCTCCTGCTGTACTTATAGGGTGCTGACATCATCTGTGTTTAGAAAGGGGAGTGTGCATCCTGTAGTGTGTTCTCCCAGTTGCCAAAAGGGACATTTCCCTCATACAGAATTGCACACACACTAACCCCCTTCATCCAAACACACACCCTTGCCATTGGCAGGATTCAAACCACTACCTAACTATGTTATGACACTTGAGACAGACGCATTAGCAGAGTGCACTATTCGCATTACTGGGAGGCTTCCCTTCTCCTGCTATACTTATAGGGTGCTGACATCATCTGTGTTTAGAAAGGGGAGTGTGCATCCTGTAGTGTGTTCTCCCAGTTGCCAAAAGGGACATTTCCCTCACACCGAATTGTACACTCACTAACCCCCCCTCATCCAAACACACACACTTGGAGGATTCAAACCACTACCTAACTATATTATGACACTTAAGATGGACGCATTAGCGGAGCGCGCTATTCGCATTACTGGGAGATTTCCTTTCTCCTGCTTTACTTATAGGGTGCTGACATCATCTGTGTTTAGAAAGGGGAGTGTGCATCCTGTAGTGTGTTCTCACAGTTGCCAAAAGGGACATTTCCCTCACAAAGAATGGCACACACACTTGCCATTTGCAGGATTCAAACCACTACCTGATTATGTCATGACACTCAAGATGGACGCATTAGCGGAGCGCGCTATTCGCATTAGTGGGAGGCTTCCTTTCTCCTGCTGTACTTATAGGGTGCTGACATCATCAGTGTTTAGAAAGGGGAATGTGCATCCTGTAGTGTATTCTCCTAGTTGGCAAAAGGGATACTTTTTTCAAACAGTCTTGAACACACACTAATCCCCTCCACACACACTGAGCATATACAGGATTCAAACCCCTACCTAACTATGTTATGATACTCCAGACGGACGCATTAGCGGAGCGCGCTATTTGCATTACTGGGAGGTTTTTCTTCTCCTGCTGTACTTATAGGGTGCTGACATCATCAGTGTTTAGAAAGGGGAATGTGCATCCTGTAGTGTGTTTTCCCAGTTGCCAAAAGGGACATTTCCCTCTCACACACACAAACCCCACTCACACACTGAGCATTTGCAGGATTCAAACCCCTACCTAACTATATTATGACACTTGAGGGAGACGCATTAGCAGAGCGCACTATCCGAATTACTGTGCATCTGTTCTGCACCTGTAGTATTTATAGGGTGCTGACATCTTTATTTCTACAGAGGTATGTACATGTAGTACTACCTGTCAGGTGGGGGATAGCATATATATGCATTTGCAGCCACCTACGTCAGGGCCAGATATGCACATCACACTGGCAGGTTATGTTCTATACCATGCTTTGGGACCACAGGACCTGTAACACACAACACAACCAGTCCAGAACACCACACCCACATCCAGGACACACACTTAGCTTCCTGGGAACAGTGCCAGGATATGCAGGTGTTCACATACACCATTCCAGTTGTTAACATCAGGTACAGGCATATTGTGTGTGAGAACTACTCAGGCCTCTACCACTTTACCCTACAGCCACTACAATTTGTGGGTCCATGTGCTATGGCAGAACCACACACCACAGCCACATGGGGGTATACATATTGCACCTGTCCATCTGCAACGTGGGTACTCACTGTTCCACACCAGAGGTAGACCACCATTGTTGATATCTGACCATACCCACCTTTCCCTGGACATCCATATCCCATCTCCACCCCCAGGCAAGGTTGTCACTGCACACAAACTGTATTTAGCACAAGCAGACTCTACACTTGTGTAGACTGGGGTGGACGACTTCAGAGGACCCATGCTGGAGGACTATACTGACCACTCAGCATAATCCTTGACAATTGCATTCTATGAGCATGTGTATGGTTTGCATTGGTCATGCTATCCCACATATACCCACGACTGCTCCACAACAAGACACCTGTCAGCTGTACACCAGCCATATATGGGCCGTACAACAGACAGAGTGACCTAATACATTTCAGAGCTGTAGCCCACAGAGGGAGGACATTTGTGAACAGTTCTGGCACGGCACTTCATTCACACATACTCATTACAACACAGTGTTGACAGTGGAATCATCCAGAGAATGCAGATAGGGCTCCTCTCAGTCTGTTATTGATGGACACCTACTGTCAGAGATCCTCAGCAACCCTCTCACAGCACACACCGACAACATGGCTGTGGCTTAGCACATTCAATCCCTGGGACCTCCACGGTGCCCCTGCTTGACAGAGGCACAGCTCACTAGCCTCACATGTTGCCTTCTGTGACCTACTTTACAGTGGCATAGTAGCCTACTATCCTGGGGATGCAGATGCCAAGCACACTCTGGCTGAGCTGTCATTCCCTAGGGCAACAAGCCTAGTATTGACCACTACACCCATATGTTCAATTGTCGGATGCACAATATTTGTTGTGCTGTTCTACTGTTTGCAGGTCTTTATTGCCATAGCATTCCCTGTTCCTATGACCAACTTGTGTATCTGTGGAAGATGTTTGCATATGATGGAGATCCACTATATCACTTATGTCTCTGTAGTCATTTACTGTGTGCACTGGGCTGATTGCTGTGTTGTGGTTGGTTCCTGGACTGTTATGTACAAATACCAGATATGTGTGGCCAACTGCTAAACGGAGATATGGCCTAAGTGTGTGAGCATGCCCAGTTCAGCCTTTCCATGGCATGTTGTCTGACATATGCCTCATTTATCAAAGTGTGCGAGCATGCCCAGTGTGAGCTTTCCATATGTTGCACTCTGAAGTCCACCACATATTTGGGTGTGTGTGAACTTCAACAATATCTCACGTTTATGGTTGTGTGTTGGGTGTCATGTTGTGTACTAACTGGCCAACTGCTTCATGTCTGCCACAACAGGGATTATACTGTGCCTGCAGGGATTGCATGGGATACTTTGCAGACAGTTCTCAACATACTTTCATAATGACCTAACACTGTAGTACCGTATAGTGTACTGGTTCAGTACTTTCACTGTGGTGGACAGTATCCTGGGCTTTAGTCCTATGACTGCTTGACATCTTCATAGTGAGCTCAACAGACTGTGTAGGGGCCAGTTGTGCACATATGACCATGTTGCAATATGTTCAGATATGGACTACCTACACCAGGCTCGTCCAAGATTGCTAGTGTATTCCACAACATGGGTGGACATTGGCAAACACTAGCGATGTTTCCTAGGCCATTTCTGATGCTAGTCACCGGGTGTGTTTGTCCTTCGACACACATTGTAACTGGAGTTTGCCATGACATATGTCATGGTTAGTATACTGTGCCTCCGTCTACCTCTGACATAACAGTGATACCCAGGGTTAGCCTACCATCTCCAATACACTCATCAGGATTCCTCTTGAGGGGTGTCGATATGTGGCTTTCTGGCTGACCTGTACCAGGAGTTTACTGAAGAGTGGGGGTGCCTTCTGTGTTATGGATCATTCTGTACAGCTTGTCCTATGTATGTCAGTGCTGGGGTTCAGGTCTCTCATGTGTACAGCTCACTGCCATTCAGATTGTACAATGTGCAACATGTTCATTCATTCCAGGTTGGACATGGCTTCATACATCAGGCACAGCTTTCCTGTCACTGGGAAGGATGGCGGTGTGTGGGGCTGCAGTTTGTTTACTCAAGCAACACATGGCATCTGTTCATGCTCTTTGCTACCCCTGGTGGGGTACTGTTGTGGACTTTACAGTTGATGGAGGTGTCTGCTGCGGTATATCCCACAGGGGCTATTGTAGTCAGTTGTGATGCTGATGGAGGATGGCTGCAGAGCCACAGTGAGTTCCCCTTATCTATATCTGCCAACCTTCATGTTTGGGTAGGTATATGGTACATGTTTCTACAAACACTACAGCCACATGTTTGTCCAGTGCAGGATATTTATCACCTTTTGTACCCAGGTCTCACATTACATGTTAGGTATCTCATGGGTTAACACCTGTGTGGTAATTTGTGGGCATTTACTGTAAATCCATGGTGGTTGTCTATACACAGTTCTGCAATTAGCTTGCTGGCATGGCTATGGCTACAGTTGTCTGTTTGTAGGTGGCCCTTTTGTAGGTTGCTTGTGTCAGCTGGGGGTCGGACATGGTGGGCTGTTTGTACTCCTCTGCATACATGTTCAGTCACAGTCCTTCCATGTTGGCCTATACCTATGGGACATATATACAGAACGGGGGTGGGGGGGCAAGACCAGGCCTTGTGGGATGCCACTCATATCCGCTTTGTAGTCTGACATGTATGCGGCATGTCTGACCATGTCAGTTCTGTCCTTGGTCTGGTTTGCAACCCCTCTACTGACATAGGGGTATATATTTAAGCTGCTGAACATATCCATACTGAACTCGTACGGTATTGTCCAGAAGCATGTGCACAGTCCACCTACGCTATGTGGACCACATTGCCCTCATCAATGACCTTAATGACTGCTTCAAATGGGTCAGACATGTTTAGGGGCAGGTTCTGCAGTTACAACAGCCACACTGTGTAGGGTCCAGTATCAGTAGGTCCACAATAGCCTTCTGTCTGCGGTACATACTGATCCTTTCCATAGCTGTGCAGAACAAGCTTGTCAGGATCCTGGGGTGGTAGTTTGGAGTATCCATTCAGGCAACACCTTTGTTGTGATGGACCACTGTTGTTGTACACTGCTCTTTGGGTACATATCCTGTGGTAAGGCTGACATTGGGCAGTAGTGTGATTTGGCATTCCATTATTCTTGGAGTCCATGTTGGCCTCAGCACAGGACACCATCACATACCTTTGCTGCTGTGTGTTCTGCTTTGCAGATGATGGCTGTTACCTCAGCATCTGCAATGTCAGGGGACCATCAGTCTGCTGGGATAGGTATTTTGCACTCGGGCGGGTGTTTGCACTACACCTGACAGGTTGTATGTTAGCAATATGTGTGTGTGTTTGGTATGTTGTTTGTAATATCTGTGTGATTCGGAGCATATCTGTGGATGCCCAACATGGTTCCTACCATCAGTTGGGTAAGCCTTGTGATTATCCTTAGTGTCCTGTACGTTTTGTATCTTCATAGGTTCATGGGTTCATACTAGGCTATACACCCTAGGCCATTAGTAAGCCTAGCCAGAGTGTGTGTGTCTTTCGCCACCCCTTGCTATGTTCAATTATGGCCATTTATGAAGTTCTTCACTGTGCCTCTGTCTGGTCGTGACACAGTGAAGACCCCCAGTATGCATGTACGGTCATCCATCCACTTGGCAATATTCCTGTTGAGGGGTGTCAGTGAGGGGCTCTGCCTACCATGGATTGGGATCCTGTTTCTGGGTGTGGGGAGCCTCTGGGTTATGTATCTGTCCCTCCAGCACATCTTATTTCATTATGTGTTGAGGCTGACATCTGTGACTCTCACAGCTCCAATGGCTTTGATTTCCTGTGGTGTAGCATGTCCATTACTCCTGTGCTGGACATGGCCTTGTACAACAGACATACAATGCCTCTGTGTAGGCAGTGTGTGACTGCAGTCAGCTGGGGTGTCTACAGCCAGGCAGCATATGACATATATTTCACACCCTTTATCCTGTTGGTGAGGTAACTATGAGGTCTTCCGAACCGCTGCAGGTGTCACGTACGGTACATCCCATATGAGTCATTGTACTAGATTATGGGTCTGATAAGTGAACAGTACAGCGGCACAGTGACCACTGTTGATGTTGATGTGAATCCTTTCATGATACGGTGTCAGGTATCGACAATCTTCATAGCCACATTGGCATTGTGGGTGTCACATGGCAGATTAATGTCGACCTGTGTCCCTAGGTCCCTGATTACTCCTTGCACACATAATGGTTTGACACCTATGTGGTAATTTGTGTGTACCTTGTCTAGTATTTGGTGGGACATTCATACTGTCCAGTGTCTTCGGATGTCTGGGTGGAGTTCTTGTGTGTGAGAGTCTGGTCTGTCGCATGCTACAGACTGTACAGCAGTGTTGATTACAGTTATGTGCACATGGGTGGTCTCCGCTGCTTTGTGCATTGTCAGTTACCTGGCAATATGGGTGTCTCTGCTGCATATGGATACTCCCCCTCCTTTGATGTTTTGGTGCAGGTGTTGGGGCCATAACACATGATATGTGGTATAACCTAGTAGTGCTGGTGTGCTATCACCAGGCTTGCAGCAGGCTTCTGTCACTGCACAGACATCAATGTTCTCCATAATGAGAAGTGCCTCAGGGGCATGCATATTGCAGTTTACACATCTGGCATTGGTCAGCATTACTCTTATGTTTCCTACCACTTATGTTTTCTAGGGTAGTGCCTACATACGGCTCTATGGAGGCGGCAAAGGCCTTATCCAGTATCCAGACGCACACGGGTAACACCTGAAAGCCATCCCTGGAACAGCAGCATGGCTTGTCATGCTTGACATCTCAAGCAGGCAGACATTAGACCCTCTTGGACTGACAGCTGTAACTGTGCCAACTGTTAAACATGAGCATTCTGTGTTTGTACTGTGGCATCATTCTTGGTGAGGGTTGGATGCTGCACACAGCCAGTGTCATACCGCCCTGGGGTACATACTCAGAGGGACCATCCATGTCTCTTTTGATGTTGACCAGGGAGGTACATCTCAGGTAATTCACACCAGCATGGACATTGAGTGCATCATATTTCTGCTTGCTTTGGGGTGACCTGCGTACTTGTGTTATGTGGCATTTTGTGGCAGCCTACAGGCGGCTTACTCTACCCTTTCCCTTGTTCAGTCTGGTGAGTGGGACAGCAGTGTGTCTGCCTATACAGACACCTATTACGACTGTATCAGGCATGTTGTTTCTCCTTCTGGCCTGTGACTGTTTGGCACACCAGCTTTGCATACTATTCGTTCATGTGCTATGTTTGAAGGTTGTGGTTGCTTGTGATCTGCTTTGGAGGCTTCTGTTGGTGTGGTGTGTTTGTAATTAAGGCCTCCAGGAATATTTGTCTGTGTTTATGTGTTTGGTTTACAGTTGTGGTAGGTCTATGTGGGACTGGGTTTGTGGTGTATGTGGTTACTTTCTCCTCCTGACTAGTTTTGACAGTACTGGGTTGGTGGAGCTCAACCTCTGGTTTGGATACATGGATGCATCTATCACATATATTTGTATTTATTGGGGGTGTTGTGGTTGTCTGTGTACTTGGGACTGGTGTCACATTGCCTCTGGATTCACAGATTCTACTTGTTGTGGCTGGACTTAGTGGATTGTATGTGTGGACATATGTTATTGCCATACTACTGGTCAGTGATTACTTCCCTTTTTATGTTTGCTCTATCATGTGGTAGCTTCCTCATTCTCTTGCATGGTTTGGTAATGGCTGGAGTCCAGCATGCCAGATGCCTGCGTGTATGGCATTGTGTGTTGTTGTTATTTGTGATTGTATACTCCAAGCATTCCTGGCTGTGTTCATGGAATGCCTGTATAACATGTTCTGTGGTGTGTCCCATATTCTGCACTTGCACAGGGCCTTTTGTGGATTCAACATCGGGTTTGAGGGCTGCAACCTATGCTTTACACATGTTTTTCACTGTGGTATTCTGGCCAGGGACTGGGGTCAGGATGTGTATATCCAGTGTGATTACTCTATGGTCTGGTCTTACCAGTGAGGGGTACACTTCTCATCTTGCCATCCAGTACACATGTTGCTGATTATCACATCCAGTATGCTTACCCCTCTTGTGGGAGTGGTACATTGTTCCTGGGCATTTTGGTTTATGGAATATGGGTAATTTTCTCCTACTGTGTTGGTGCTAGTATAATGCTCCCGGTGTATGTCTGGGTATTTTCAGTCAAGCAATATAATGTGGTTGGGGGGCTTGATATATTCATGTATTCCGACATAGGCCAGGTGCAGTTCCTGGTATTAGGACAGTAGTCTGCAGCAGGCTATATACTGGGAGGCGGTTTTAGCCATTGGTATTTGACCATGGCTAATCCATGCTGCTTCTTGTTGTGGTACCAACATGGGCGTGTGGTTATCCTTGCCATTTCTTGCTAGTCACCCTCCTTTTGTAGCTTGTTCCATGTTTTGCGGCTGTACAGCACAGTATGAGGTGTGACCTGGTAGTGTTAGGGTGCTGATGTGAGCCTTGACCCAGTTCTCTATTACAGGACTGGTATCTACATTCTCCATACTGTGTGCGTTTACACTGCACACATCTTGCTGTTTATACATCTGTCATTGGGTAGCATTACATCTAGGTTCCTATCCCTTGTAGAACCTATGAAGGTGGGTTTGTGTTTTGAGACTTACCTATTCAGGGCATGCTGTGGGTACTGACAGCCTTTGCCAGTATCCATGGGGCATGGCATGATAGGTGCATGCCACCCCTAGCAGGTGGTGCATCATGTCAAGCTCCGCATGTCTTCCCAGCCTGAAACACATTGGCTCCCCTTTGACTAACTGCATTACTTCAGCCAGTTATTGCACTTGATCATCCCATCGTCATTTTGTGGCTTCATGCTTGGTGAGGGTGGATTTTAGTCAGGGTGCTCAGGTGTGCATATAGTACATGGTGTTACATTACTTAACACATGGCGTTCATGCCTCAGGTGGTGCTGCAGGGCTGCCTCTGTCGGATGCACATATTACACTTCCCTGTACATGTTTGTGAGCAGGTCATGTCATTTTAGGCATCCATGTTATTATTTGAGTGAGTCAGAGGGGGTATCATTCCCAGGGTTCCTACTGAGCCAGTGTATGTACTATGCGTTGCCTCTTTGCCAAGGCCAGGGCATACTGGGCACGCCTCCTTCTGCCTACTGGGGCAGGCTCAGGTTGTTTCTCCTCCAAGTCATGCTCTGCCTGTGATGGCCTTGGCAATGGTGGGGGGCTGTTTGGCCCGGCCCTATGCTGGTCCTGCTGCAGCTGTTTTCGCAAGATCATATTATGTAGCATAGCACATACCATGACAATTTGGGTACATGTAGTTGGTGTGTACTGCAAGGCTCCACCAGATGTGTCCAGACACCGGAACCGTGACTTGAGCAGCCCAAACACATGCTCTATTACATTACGTGTTTGTGCGTGTGCCTCATTATGGCGTTCCTGTTCAGGTGTGTGTGCGTTTCTGATGGGTGTCATCAGCCACAGCTCCAGTGCATAACCTGCATCCCCCACTAGGTGTCCATGTGAGATGTCCCCATTGGCAAATGTCTGGTACAGCTGCATCAAATGCCAGATGTGGGAATCGTGGTAACTCCCAGGGCAGCCAGCACACACATTCATTATTATGCCCTGGGCATCACACACGACCTGGCAGTTGCCAGAAGCCCTTGCGGTAAATGTAGGCCCTACCCCGCTCACCGGCTGGTGCTTTGATGCGTATGTGCGTGCAGTCTATTGCACCCACTACCTCAGGGTATTCCGCTATTTGCTGGAAGAGACGCATATTGCTGGCCAATACCTCACGGGCATTGGGGAAATATACATGATCACCGACATGTGCTGACATGGCATCCAGGAACTGGTGCAGTACCCTGGAGGCTGATGCCTGTGATATCCCCATCATATCGCCAGTTGGTCTCTGGAAGGTACCTGTTGCTAGCATTCTTAGGCCAACACATACCTTGGTTTCCACTGGGATGGGTTCCCCTCTGTTGGTTCTGTGTGTGAGGCGTGGCTTGCACAGCTCAACAATTTGCTGCAGGAGCTCTCTGTCCACTCTATAGCACTCTACTATCTCCAGCTCATGTAACCCATGGTAGGTCAACCTGGGCCTGTACACTCCTCTCCGTCTCCTCACTGTGGGTTTTTCTGGCACCATCTGCATTGTCACCACCCTCAGCAAGTCGCCTATGTCTCATTATGACAGCTATGGTAGCCCCTAACATTTCTGCTCTGAGTTCAGCTTTTTCAGTTTTCACTTCTATTAGCTTACTCCTGTCTTGCAGTGTCTCTTAAGGGAAACATCCTGCACTACTGTTTGCAGAGTTTTAAGTGCTGGGCTGGGCTACTATTCTGCCTGTGTAATTGCCTGCTTCTAATTGTTTTCACCTGCTAGCTTCAGCAGTTATCCCTGCTAGCTTCCTATTAATTCTGTTGCTTCCTTTTTCCTCTCTGTTTCCTCAGGGGGGAGCAACGTGCATACCATCAGAAACACGCTCACAGTGGCTTACACGCGCGCGCACGTGCTTACACGGTTCAGAATCTACTTATTCGGGTTAAAACGCACATACACCCATGCAAACACTGTTACACATCTGCCAACAGCCTCCAACATACTCAGCCTGCCCTACACACATGCACACCCACGCAAACAGTGTTAAACATCTCCCAACACTCTCCCACATGCTCAGTCTGCCTTACACGCGTGCACACTGCCCTACTCGCGCTTCATGGTGCGCACACATGTGCATGCATGGCCAGCAAGAAACTTTGGTGTAGGTAACAGTGTACACCTTCCATTTCTTGACTTTCCATGACTTATCTAGTGGCACACCTCTTTCCATGATCTGTGCCTGTCATCTGTCATGTTACACTGGCCTCCAATGAACTGCATTTCTTTCTACCATTC
This sequence comes from Protopterus annectens, assembly GCF_019279795.1. Taxonomy (NCBI): domain Eukaryota; kingdom Metazoa; phylum Chordata; order Ceratodontiformes; family Protopteridae; genus Protopterus; species Protopterus annectens. Next base: position 1,665,795,252 of record NC_056737.1, read on the forward strand.
CCCCCAGTGATGTCACCTATCTCCTACTCTATTCCTTCCCCTTATGTATCTCTTACACTACTCAGACTGTGCTCATTTGCTATGTGACTGTGAGATTCAGTATCCTAACCCTCATTTACATGAGATTGCCTACTAATGCTTAGTTACATGTCTTAGACTCAGCTTCCCCCCTTAGCAACCACTACACGGTGGCCATGTTGTTTTTGGTCTGCTGGTCCCTGCATTGTCATTCCATGTATTGCATGAAACCCACATTTGTGGGTTTATAACCTTCATTTTCATGTTTTATACAGCGCAGCCCGCTTTGCAGGGCTGCACTGGGTTTAAAACATCAGCGATACTTAAAAAAATTATATTTTTATTATTTTGGCATCGGGTTATATTGCCAATGGCCACATATTTGGCCATTGGCATACTGCCTGAGTCATATGCACCCTTTTTTTGGAGCTGACATGGCTCCGTTGTGGAATTTGCAGAAAAGTACTCAGTTGTCAACTGAGTACATTTCTGCAGCTAAAACGTCTCTTACACGGACTGGTTTATGCTTCGTGCATCGCTAATATACCTCATTTGCATACCTTTCGGATGCAAGTGAGGTATTTAGCATGTCCACGCCCAGTCCGTGTAAGAGATGTTTTAGCTGGTCTCTTACACGGAGTTTAGGGCTGTTCCTGGATCGCAAGGCTTGCATGGAGTGTTGCACGTCTCTTACACTCCATGCAAGCCTTCGTGAATCCTGCCCAAAGTAATAGAACTCTTCTATGTTGGGGCAGAACAAATAAAACAAAGGTCTCCTTTTCCAGCAAAGGCACTGAGTTCCTTAATTCCTTTTGCCAACTAAGAAATATTGTCCTGCTTAATCACTTAATATTGAAAAAGGATTTTCATATGTTTGTCCATAACTTTGTGTCATTAGAGTTGGTTGCAATGATACACACTGTTCAGCTTGCCAGAGTGGAACTCCAGCATGTCATTCCAGCAGTGCAATGTACTGACTGAAACACCATGATGATCAGTACACATTCTTTCTTTTTTAGAGGCCTTGCACTGATTACCAGTTTTCTAAGGGATTACCTGTAATGTGACAGCCTCCATCATCTGGTGCATTTTTACTTTACATTTCAGCAGCCCCATGCAAGACGGACTAATACAGATTCTAGAAATTACAATGCGGATATCCTGGCATTTACTACTTCTGCTTTCTGCAATTCCATCTTTACCGCACAGTGTGTCATTCTGTTGATTCATGTAAGACCATCTCAAAACTTATTTGTATAACAAACTTTTAACATATGACTGCTTTTTACCTAAGATTTCATCAGTTTTGTATTTGCACATTATAGATCCTTTTCTTTTGGTATATTCGGTATTTCATACGATTAGTGCTGTTGTTTTTTTACTTGCGTATTTTATGTATGGTTTGTTGTTTGGCCATCTTTTGGAAGGCACCGTGGAAACATTTGAACAGCACAAAAGAAGAAGAAGACTGGAGCTGAGAATAGAAGTGTGCACTTCATATCTCTCAACCTTTTAGCACAAGAAATCTGGGCAAACCTAAAATAATGGGGGGGCAGAGGCCCACAAATAAGGACAGATGTTAAATATTGCCTTTATAAACTTAGAAAGTGTTAGCATGCATTTTCTGAAGAATATAAAATCTGAAAGTCAAATATGTGTCATTATTTAGTGACTTCAATCCTCAGTGATTTTCCAGAAAACCACACATTTTATGAGAAAGATCAATAATAAAGTAAAAGATCTTGACAGTTGATAGGTATGGTATACTTTAAAGCTACTGGCAAATGTTGGGGTCACGCATCATATAATAAACCACTTTTACCAGAAACATGAGAGACTGTTGTTTTGCCCTGAGGCTTTACTTCCTGGATTTTTAATCCCTCCACAGACCACATATAGGTTTAGATAAGCTAATATGCAGTGGGGTACATCTTTCTGAAACCCAGCATCTTGCCTTTGCTAGATGTTTGAATGTGATGATTAACGTAAAGTATGGCTAATGACCTTGTTGACATTGTTTGCTAGGAAACAATTAGGCGAGCCTTTCCCTTAGGTGATAATAACTATGGCGTGTTGATTATGGCATGCGGAAAAGTACGATACAGGATGCATTCAGAAGCAATTTGTAATTTTAGACAGAAATGTGGGCATAATAGATCTTCTGCAGAGTGGGAACCCTTCTTAAAAAGTTGGTAAAAGAGTCCATTAAAGGCCACTATAAAAAGTAACTGAGTGGAAAAAAATATTAAATTAAAATTTATGAATTAAAAGGAAGGGGTGAACATCAAATGGGATCTAAAATACTAGCATCCTCTTCATATAAAAAATGGAAGGTATACTGCAATGTGTTTATTTATTTAGGTATTACAACTACGGTGGTAGTGCTGTGGTAGCGTTGTCACCTCACAGTAAGACATTGTCCTGTTCGATTCTCAGCTAGAGCGCCTTCTGTGTGGCGACATGCGTAAATGGGCGTACCTTCGTTGAAGGTTGTGCGTCAGGGCTGGCAACTCAGCACGTAAAAATCTACTGCCAATCATTAGCGGACCAGAGTTCCGCTGTGGCGACCCCTAACCGGGAAAAGCCGAAAGACACAACAACAACAAGTGCTTCTCTACTAAGCACTGTGCAATTTAAAAATAAATAAATAACAAAACTGTGGAAAGAAATCTTGCCTTCAGAACAACCATAAGCCCTTTACCTAATGTCCTGAGTGGCTCAATAGGGTCATGAGGAAACAAAAGGTCTTTCAAATAAACTGAACCCAGGCTGTGTATGGCCTAGCTTGTAGGAAGGAATATGTCATACGCTGACCTGGCAACAACTGGTAGTCAGGGCATAGACTACAGCAAAGGGGGATTATGACAGGAATGCAAGCTTGCAGTCAATTAATTTGTGGCAGAATTCTGCATCCTCTTTAACCATACCAGATCTGTGTCTGGCAGCCCAAGGTGCAGGGAACTGGAGTAATCTGGTACCAGTGTATGGATAAATGACGCTAAGTCCAAAGATGAAATAATGTTCTGAACCTGCAAAATGTCTTTTAGATTCAAGTAAGAAATGTTAACAATAGCTGACACCGAGTCCCTTGGTGTCAGCCTGTCTCTGAGAATCACTCCCAGATTACAGACTCCAGTGACAAATGTCAGTATATTCCCCCATAAATTATCATAAATTATAGGGAGAAAGGAGACGAAGATACTAACGAAATATGGTGACATGCATCAGCATCTCATAAGTGCATAGGTAAGTACTAAGCAATCAGTCTCAGACCACTCCAAGCCTAGCCAAAAAAAATATTCCAAAGTTCTCCTCCACCCGCAAGAAGAGCAAGACAAGATTTAATTTAAGGAAAGATCTGTTCTGCTCTGCTGCTTTTTTTACTTATTTAACTTAAGAAAAAAGTGTTTTAGCTTTTACTTTGTGTTCTGTTGCACTTCTATTGGCCATAGCATAGACTGGATTAAGACTGGCTTAATCTATTTCTGATTATGGATCGAGCACTGAAAATCAAGACATCTTGTTTTGCAGAAGCCCCCTGTACCCTTGTGGCAGGAGAAGTACAGTATGACTAACTAATTAAAGGTTGCTGGTTCAGGGCTTAGTTTGCATTTTTTTCATCAGTTCAGGGCTCTATTTGAGCTTTTTCATTGGTTCAGAGCTCAGTTTGAGCTTTTTCAAGGTTTCCTTGTATTAGCTGCCTTGTTCTTGTGTTATATTTAAGACCAACATTTGCGCGGGTTGGCGCTTGCCTTACAAAGGCTCCAGAGAGTTAGGCAATCAGCCACTGCTCCTCTGTCCATACCAAACCAACCGACAGAACTACGAACGCTAAGTTAATTTTTACTATTGCATTTGTTGCACTCTGTATTTTATACAATCTGCTGCTTTTATTTAATTTAAGAAAAGATCTGCTGTGCTGCTTTTTTAATTATTTAATTTAAGACTAAAAGCGTTTCTGCTTTTTACTTTGTGTTCCATTTCACTTCTGTTGGCTGTAGCATAGACTGGATTCAAACCAACTGAATCCATTTCTGATTGTGGTTCGAGCACTGAAAATCAGGACATCTTTTTTTGGAGAAACCCGCTCTGTACCCTTATGGCAGGAGAAGTACAGCAGGACTAACTAATTAAAGGTTACTGGTTCTGAGCTTAGTTTGAGCTTTTTCATTGGTTCAGGGCTCCGTCTGAGCTTTTACATTGGTTCAGGGCTCAGTTTGAGCTTTTTCATTGGTTTCCTTGAATTAGCTGCTTTGCTCTTTAGAACTATGAATGCTAAGTTCATTTTTGCTACTGCGCTTGCTGCACTTTGACTGTATTTTGCACCAACTGTTGCTTTTATTTAATTTAACTCATTCACTTCAATGGAGCTCAGGATGTTTGCACTGTAACTTCCAATGGGAAGAGCCTAAACCTTGTGACAGAATCAAATTATGTACTCACATTTCAAACAAATGTTCATATATCTGGAACCATAGGGGTTATGAAAGAAGTATAAATGGCAAACTCTTCAGCATAAACTATTTTTATAGTGTTAGTGTTCTTTAGGTTCTAGGTCTTAAACTGAATTTTATAAGTCACAGTAAACACAGCAACTATTCTGTTTGTAGTATTTTGTAAACAACTAGCAATATCTCAGCAACCACTCAAGTTACACACATACTATCAGCAGCATTTTATTCATCTAATGGTGAGCTTTCATATGATGCTATGGAGTTCTGTCTGTGCTATGTGGTTTTTGAGATATTTAGAAAAATGTGAAAACTATATTGATATAAACTAATATCATAAAAACAGCAGTTAATATCTCTTTACCTGCACTAGACAAGATGTCAAATATTAATGCAGTTGAGTTTACCATTGTATAAGCTTTAAGATGAAATCTTTTAAAACCTTGTACATAGCATGGTTTTCGAATTATTGATGCAAATATGAACAAACAATATCTGATGCCTAGAGGCATCAGTAGGAGTTAACTGCAGATGTACCTGGAGGAGTCACTCAGATGTAATGAGTTAAGAAAAGATCTGTTCTGCTGTGCTGCATTTTTACCTATTTAATTTAAGAAAAAAAGTGTTTCTGCTTTTTACTTTGTGTTCCATCTCACTTCCGTTGACCATAGCATAGACTGGATTCAGACTGGCTGAATCCATTTCTAACTGTGGATCAAGCACTGAAAATCAGGACATCTTTTTTTGGAGAAGCCCCCCCGTACCATCATGGTAGGTGAAGTACAGTAGGACTAATTTAAGGTTACTGGTTCTGAGCTTAGTTTGAGCTTTTTTCATTGGTTCAGACCTCAGTTTGAGCTTTTTCATTGGTTTCCTTGTATTAGTTGCGGTTAGTCTTGTTTGCGGGTTGCACATCATTGTGCACTACTGCGCAGGGATGGGTACCATTGTTGGTTATATAAACAAACATCTTGCTTGTGAAATTTTCCTTAGCATAATGTTAGTGATCCTTCTGAGGTTTCTCAAGGTCCTGTTCCACTGTCAGGTGGAACAGTAAGCGTAGGTGCATCTCATAGAAGGTATATGTCATCTCCCCTTGTGTGGATGTGTATTCCCAGTTATGTACTCTCCCTTCTGTCACACAATACAGTAGTAGTGCAATACAAGACTCTTAACTCGTTATTCTCGCTTATACTGCTGGCTTAAGTGGAGCAGCATTTTTCATACTTATTTAAGAAAAGATTTGAAATAAAAAAGTGTTTAACATTTGTAGTACTAGATGATATTTCAAACAGCCTCCTTCCTATGTGTAGTATCTGTGTGTAGCTATGTTTGTGTGTGAGTAATGTATCTGTCAGGGGTCTATACAATACATCAGGTGCTAGATTTTCATATGTGCTCATGAGGGTATATACCCATCAGTGTGTCAGAGGTATGGTTGTTTACGCATGTCTTGCTGCTAATGTAACAAAGCCGTCATACAAGTGGAACTGCACCGGCTTTTTTCATTTTTATAGCCCTCTGTTACTGCACTGTAATGCAGGGTTGTTATATTGTGGTGCTGTCTCTGAATTGTGTTAGGCTGTTGATCATATTCAGTTGCATGTTGTCATTTGCCTGCAGTTTTTTTCCTCGGTTTATGATTCTCAGTCATCATGCTGTACAGCAGATGTATAACCAGAGAGGTGGCATTTTTATAAAAAATACTACCATACACAAGTTATTCACTGTTTAATCATTAACACAGAAATAACTACAATAATACAAAATAATGTTTAGCTATCATTAATGTGGGCCTGGTCACAGAAACCAAGAATGGTGACTTGCATTAATTGAGTAATACAAACCTGTCAAAGTAACACCACTGGGCAGACACACACACAGACATATAGATACAGACGGACGTATACAGAGACATGCACACAAAACACACAGACAGACAAACACACCTACTTACTGAGTAATGAGTCACAGATACTGTACGGTGGTGGAACTGGTCTATATTAAAATCTCGAAGTTACGGAACATCGAATACAATATGGTCGACACCATATCGTTGAAGTTCCGTAACTTCAAAATTAAAAAAAAAATTAAACTGTAAATACTTACCTGAATATGTTTAAGCAAAGGGGCAAGGCCCTCTGCACCTCCCACACCCCCTGCTACGTAAATATACCAACTCCGAAGTCGCATTTCACTGTAGAATGGTGCAGAAAAGGGAAGACTTCCCTTTCCTGCACTGTAGTGCGATCTCGGAATTGTTATATTTAAGTAGTGGGGGGTGTGGTGGGGTGCAGGGTGGCTTGCCCCCCTGCCTACACTTGTTAGTTTTTTTTTTCTTGTAGGGATAGTTTTTATTAAATTTCGATTGTTTAAGAGTTCGATGCATAAAGTTCGATCTTTATGCATTCAAACTTTTAAACATTCGAGATTATAATATAGACCTGATGGAACATTGGACTGTCTCGGTGCAATATATCAAGGAATATAGGAATATATCAAAACCACATTATACCAAATAGAATACAAAACTAACACTTCTCCTTAGTGCAATTCATGTAAGTAAGGCTGAATTAGGGTGGAAAAGAAGATGCATCTGACATTAACAATGAATTAACCATTCCCTAAGGCATATTACTGCAATCTTTCAGCATTTGAAAGGACAGTAGTACTTCCATAAGCATCAGCTATGAAGGCTAAGGTACTGTATGATGTAGAGCAAAAAACAACCAAAGTTAGAGCAGTAACCACATACATTTATCAGCTCACCCATTGTGGAGCAGTCACTCTTCCACCCAGTATTCAACCATTAGGCAGGCATTCTTTCCCCATTGTATACTGCAATCATTAACCAGCTCAGCAGGAAGTTTACTAGACCCACAGGCTACACTATGTACTTAATGATATTTCATATATGGAATGCTAAAAGTTTCTTATGCGCAGATACCTTAAAATTGACGAAAATTAATTATCGGCTCCACCAGTAATGTAGCTGCCAGATTATGCATGTTGTTAACAAGGATGCCATCTTGCATACTGTAAACAAAATAACACAAAAAGCTGCATTAAAAAACAATAAAATTCTTCACAGTCCCTTACGCCTTGCTTTTGCAGCTACAATAAATAAAATATGAGTGGGGGTTGGGAAGTAGCATCTCCCCTGATATATTAACATGCATTCAAAATATTAACATGCTCTTTTAACGCAATTGCAGAACTGTAAGTGATGTTACAGTACAAAATGTTAGTCCTGGTGTTACAGATTTTACAAAATGTTTTTAAATGTTAAACAACTATGCATTTCCCCCCTAGTTTCATACTAGTTGCAGGTAGTCACCCTTTTAAATGGGTGTTAACACTGCTGGAACTTATCTCAATGAACAGGATGTAAAAGGGCAGTGATTGCTACTGCTCAAACACATTATGGCTAAGCACTCTTAACATTCTTAACATTTGCCTTACTTTTTGGTTGTTCACTCAGTTTATAGCCTGTCCTTACAGGACTTGTGTGTATTTGTATGAAACACATTGGAATGTTTACTATTTCAGTACTGTTTTTATGAAAGCAAATTGAATCTGTCCCATGGTTTTGCATAATATCCCTGACCTTGTTTCATTTGGTCTGTTCCTCATAAAATTTGTGTTTTTTAGGCAAATCAATGAGGATTGCAGTCATTAAATAATGACAAACACTTGACTTTCTGACTTTATAACCTTCAGAAAACGCATGCCATGTAAGCATTATTTTAGCAGCACTCTAAGCATATAAGGGCAGTATTTAAAATCTGTCCATGATTTTGGGTCTTTGACCCTCATTGCTTTTTGGCTTTGTCCCAGATTATTGTGCTAAGAGGTTGAGCGGTTTATTTTTTATGACAGCCAGGTAAGATGTACCCAACAAAGTGGCTATAACTGCTGGGTGAGGGTGTGGCCTGTTTGTAAAAGTAACTTGACCTTTTGTTGTTTAACATCAGTTTCCCAGGACTTAAGTGAAATTTTGTGAAATAAGTTGGAATACTTGTGGGCATGCTGAAACAGAGTTGAATTACATAGTCCCCAACTGTTCCTGTGTTTGCCAAATGCAACTTAGTTTTTGACTCATATCTCTGGTTTGTTCCTCATAAAATAATAAATTTTTGGCAAATCACTGAGGATTGCAGTCACTAATTAATGACAATCAAAATGCTTAATAATGCAAACACTTTTATTCTAGAAATGTTCTAAGTGATATTATATGTCCCTGATTCTGGATCATTGTCCCTCATTATTCTTAAATTGTCTGATACGATTGTGTACCTCATTATTCTTGACTTTTTCCTAATTCTTGGTGTAAGAGGCTGAAAGATATTGGGCAGGATTCAGGAAGCCTCCGTGTAAGAGTTATAACTCTTACACGGAGGCTGCAGTTAAACGGTGTGATGTCAGCATGTCATGCATATGCATGAGGTGCATGAGGCATGCTGAATCACACTGTAACTCTTACACGGTCCATGTAAGACAGTAGGGGGCATGTCCGTAGGCTAAGCCCTGCAAGCGGACATGCCCCCGGAAGTCTAGAATGGCAGAAAGTAAACACCCACGAGAGAGGCCGTGGAAATGTGAATAAACACACTACACAACACATGCCCCCACAGACCAGCAATGTAAAATGTAAAAAGTGAACAGATGTTATAAAATGTAAAATGAAAACGTGTTTATTTTTTTTTAAAACCCCGTAAATGTTTGCTAATGTGTGTGCACAGGTGTGCTACTAGCGCAACTGCAGTTAGCAATCACTGGAAAAAGATATAAGAACTAAATATGCAAAGCAAGCCAAGAAGTAATAGCATAGAGGTAGAGGTTTTGGCTTAAGAGCAGGCAGGCAAGGTTCGAGCCCACACAAAATCCTTTTTTTTTTTTTGTAAATAAGCACTAAAAAGGCCCCTGACAGTATTGTACAAATGTAAAAGTATTTCCTTTTGTAAAATGGAATGAAATGGATCATATATTTTCAAGTAATACAATAATAAAAATATTTAGAAATGTACTGATAGCTAAGCTGCTGTCAAACAAGGTGAGACAGAGTGCCCGTAGCTGAGTAGTGTTTCAAAGGCTGCAAATTGCTTGCCCGTAGCTAAGCACTGGTTTAACAGGCTCAAACTGTGTGCAACTAGCTGTGCTTAGCTTAACATGTGTGTTAATAGCCAATTAAGGTTTAACCCAGTGCACACCGTTTGCGTGGAGGTGCGCGCCGCGCCCACAAGCTAACCACTGGGCAACGTTAAGCAAGCTGTATCAAAAGTGCCTTTACACAGACACACCCCTCAGCCTGTCTAGACAGTCATAAAACTTAAAATCAGTGGTCAGATTCAAACCCAGGATACCATGCACTAGAGTCAAGGTACTAAACCACTAAGCCATGACAGCAGTACTTTGAAATGCAGAAATAGCATATATATAGGATGTAATCCAAAATGGAGCATGATAAAGCAGTTTCTGTGACGTTGATACAATTCCAAAACGGCCAATCATACAAATGTGTGGGAAAATCGGCATATATAAGCCCCATAGGCGGGAATACACAGCATAAACGATTGTAGAATAGACCTGCAGGCAGAATGAGTGGAGTAGGGGAGGGACGTTGCTTTTGAGCACAACAGTGGGGCGTTGAGGAGTCCAGATACATGGTCTGGCTCCTAGTTCATCATCATGAGGCCCAACTCATGCAGGGCCAGGTCTCATGGGGAGCATACAGGGCGGAGGCATGGGACCAGTTGGCTCATGATCTCACCAGTGCTTTTGGGATTCCACGTACTGGTGAGCAGGTCCGTCACCACCATGCAGACCTGAAGTGATGCAAACAAGACCAGTTGACCCAATGGATCCAGGAGGCCCGGGATATGCCCAACGCCCCACTACTGAGTAAGTTACATTTTACTTATGTATGTAAGGAATTCAACTAGCTGATATCATGGAGATGTGTATTCCAATATTACTTGTTTTGTATTACAGTTGCAGGTGTCCGCTCTGCGAATCGCAGGGCACATGACAGCAGGCTGGTGCGGCTGCGCCACCATGCAGGTTAGTAACCCCACCTAGTACTTGTAAATAAATATTATAGTGTAGCACTTAGCAGAACACTGCAGTGTATTCATTAAAAGTAATTGAATGTGCAAGCAACAAGTGAAAGTGTGCAGGTATGGCTGCATCAAGTTCATCAGTATGTAAGTGAAACTGGAAATATAATTGATAGAAATAAATAGTTCTGTAATACAGATGTCCCACCATTAATTAAATGTAGTATAGCCTGCAGTAGTCTCAAGAGTACAGCTTCAGAAGCTGAGTTAATCACATGTGAGATATATTCCCTGTTGAAATGCTGAATCATGACAGAAGTGAGGCTGCTGGAAAGTGTTTGAATCACCACAGGTCTAATATGTGAGCAAAGCCTAGAAGTACCAACCTGAACTGTGAAATAGCAGGATGTGTGAGAGTGACAGAAAGGGTCATGTATCAATAAATAAAGTAGTAATAACTCCTGAATATATAAGCCTCAGTGTGGTTCTACAGAACTAAATGCATGTGGGAATTAAAAATTAACATCCCAAACTGATTTCAGTGTGTCTGAATCTTGAACGTTTAAGCCAAAATCTGTATATGGTGATCACAGTCAACAATTTTCAGATAGAATGAATGATTGTCTGACATACTAAACATTCATAGTTGTCCCCTGCCCTGTCATCAAAATGTAGCAGGATGATGTATCTGATCAAATTCAAAATAACTAGGATAGTGATGTATCTGTAACAGGTCTAGCATGACAGTCAATTAAAAATCATTTGAAAACTATCACCCACAAGTTAATTGTGTTTCTATTACAAATGTATATCAATGTATAATTTATGAATGTGTCAACATTTTCTTTCTCCACCCCACCCTATAATTGCAAATTAAAAAACTCACTAAATATTGGTATGTGAAATTTTCATTAACCATGGACATTTGTCCTGTTGTTTCAAAAATATATGCATGTCCGTTGTTGCATGTGCCCTGTTCATACCTGCAAACCTGATGGCCTGTTGCCATTAATCAACCCTGCATGTTGTTTGATTGTGTATTTCTGTTCAAATAATGCATGTGATATTGATATGCCTGTTGTTCAATGGTGTTAATATCTGGGTGTTTGTTTAATGGGAATATCAATGCATGCTGTTACAACTAATTTGAATGGAATAATATGCTACTAACCCAAACTAACATAACATACTCACAAACCTAGAACGCTTGGGAAGGCGGGTCCCAGCGGACCCACCTCTCCCACCTCATCTGGCGATTGCACCTGGCACTAGTGCCCAGGCCGGACCCTCCTCCAGTGGCCCTGTGCCACCTTCAGGTGGAAGCGCTGCAGGGGATGGGGCCTGTCCCCCCTCTGCAAGCATGGCCGGAGGAGCTCGTCCACTCACCCTCCAAGGTGTCCGGTCTGTGGTGCGAAGGGAGATTCAAGACTCTGTTCTTGGGCCCCTATGCCAGCTTGAGGCCTGGGTGGCACAGCTTACGGGCATGCCCATTGTCCCGCCTGCACAGCCCCCAGCACAACCCCGTCCTGGGCTGTGAAGGAACAGTGGCAACTGCCTATGGGTGGGGATATCAGTTCCACTGTTGCCATCTGTGGGCTCATGTGCCCTGGATATCCCAACCTCCGTCCCCATCAATTGTGTAACCCCCCCACATGTGTCATACACCACCCCTGTATGCGTCTTGTCTGTCTTGTCTGTTAACCTACCCAACCTACCTCCCCAGCTATACTGACTACCTTCACCTGACATACCACTCTCACCTGAAAAAAAAAAAGGGCACTCTGTACCCACAAAAAATTACGCCCATACATAGCTGTCCATGTTGCACACATGTCCGCTGGACATTGAAACTGTTAATTACAATTGGCTGTACAACAGGTATTAATGTTGTCCTGACACCTCTCTCAGGGGTGGAAGGTTTCAAATGTCACACCAAATTACATACAAATGCACAGCTGTTGCTGAGAAAGACATGGGCAGCTATGGGCCTCACTTACATCCCTCCTGCAAATCCCAAGCTTGTTTCCCTACTGTCTTACCCTCTTTGTGACCCCTTTTTCACCACTTTCCTGTCACCCCTTTTTCTTTTCTTTCAAAGAAAATAGCGCGGGTGTGCGCGGGTGTTAGCGGAGCTCACCGCCAGTGCGCATGCATGAGCTCCGCACAAATGAGCACAGACCTGGTTTTAAGTGCTTAAAAGTGCATTTGGCACTTTTGATTGACAGGTCCTGTACTCATTTCGAAAGAAAAATAAATTCCCACTGTCAGTCTCGAACCCAGGACCTTGGTAACACTAGTCTACATGACCTACCACTAAGCCATGACTCTCATACAAGAATATAGTGCTAAAATAAATATAACATGTAATAGTAGGAATCAATATAAAGGCAATATAGGATGTGTACTACCCAAAGCATGTCAGGTAGATTTTTAATGTCCGAATTACTGGATTCCCATACTAGTTTAGTGTTAACAGAAACAGCCCTGCTAATTGTTAGCTTGTACATAATAATGTAAGCTAATGTACATATATGAAAGTATGTATATGTACATATATATATATATATATATATATATATATATATATATATATATATATATATATTAATATATATGAAATATAGTTGTAGGTGTCAGTATTCATACACACTCACTACAGGAAACAGTGAAGATAAATGCAGCAAACAGAATCTACAACACAGCCTGACTCCTGTGAGACTTACTAACCCTTTTAACTGCTTAAAGGTGCCTTCAGCACTTTGATTGACAGGCCCTGTACTCAATTTGAAAACAGAATAAAAGCATACTATTAGGCCCTACCACAAGACCATTGTAACACTAGTCTGTATGACCTACCACTAAGCCATGACTCTCATACAGGAATATAGTGCTAAAATAAGTATAACATGTAATAGTAGGAATGAAGATAAAGGCAATATAGGATGTGTACTACCCAAAGCATGTCAGGTAGACTTTTACTGTCCTAATTACTGGATTCCCATACTAGTTTAGTGTTAACAGAAACAGCCCTGCTAATTTTTAGCTTGTACTTAATAATGTAAGCTAATGTACATATATGAAAATATGTATATGTACATATATATATATATATATATATATATATATATATATATATATATATTAATACATATGGAAATATAGTTGTAGGTGTCAGTATGCATACACACTCACTACAGGGAACAGGTGAGAGAAATGCAGCAACCTGAATTTACAACACAGCATGAATCATGAGAGACTTACTAACCTTCACACTCACAGAACACTGTCGACAGCATACCAGCATGGTCCACGCCCTTACAATCTGAAAGGGCAACGCCTATCCCACATACCCTTTTATAGCACTGTCCTGAAATCACAGTGAGACATGCAATCAGTACACAACTGGCTGCATGCAATTAGCAAATGCTGCCTTACAATTGGTGCAGAGGCCATCACATGGACCTATGCAGATACCTACAAAAGCATCCAGTACTAACACTCCACACATGTAATACATTCATTGCCCCAAACCGACGGAGAAAGAGACAGAGAGAGAGAGAGAGAGAAAGAAAGAAAAAAAGAAATAAAGCAATAAAGGCAGTGATAAAAAAAAACTGCATCATCACAGCAACTAAACCAGCAGCAGCAGCAGCAAACAGCAATTAGCACCAGTGACACAGCAACAGCTGACACAAACACAGGTAATGCAAAGTAGCAGGTTAATACTGTGTTTACTGTGAAACCTCCAAATGTATCATAGTTCACTATCTATAGGTATGTCCATGAGATAGGTTGTGTGTACATAGTCCTGATATATATACATATGTAATATTGCTGTACATGTCTTCCATACTTAAAACTTCCATAGCTTAGAACACAAGGCCAGTTATGCATATGATGCAGTAGTTCCCAGGGTCAGTAGAGGTTCCTCCTCATTGGTGTGGGACCACTGTGTATGTATGGCACTGTTCAGGTACATATCCTGTAGTATGGCCAGGGTTTAATATCAGTCTGTAATGTGGTGCTATGTCCTCTAGGGGTGAACGTATCACACATCCAGGGATACCATTTTGTAACAGTGATGCTGTGTGTTCTGCAATGTTGAGGGTGGCCCTCACCTGGACATGTGAGATGATAGGGAGGTTACATTCATCTGTGATAACTAATTCCACTTGTGTAGGAGAATGGGGGGGGGGAATACCTGCACCTAAACTGTCTGCAACAATGTTGCCAATATCTGTGCATTTGGTGAATGTGAAGCATCTTACCACTGCTGACCACAGATGCCTTGCCTTCATGTGAATCTGCTCAGTGCTGCAGTAGCCTCCTGCTATTGTTATACAATGTGCCTGTATCTGTAGTCCACTGGACAGGATAAATAAGTGGTGTGCATATGGTCTGGGTTAGATATGTGTGTGCACATTACATGCACTATGTGGGATGTCTGTGGTAAGCTTTTGCAAAGGGGCCAGCAGTGTGTGTTGTGGCTTCCACTGGCCCAGTGGGCTGCATGGATAGCATCACAGTCCTAACTAGTGAATAACTGTGTAATTACATACATACATAGCAAGGTAGTGTACTGTGCTTGTGGTGTTGTTGGGATATGTATATCCAGGCTGAGTAATGTGTGTCCACATCACAGTGTTGGATGGCAACACACATACAGTATGTTGGGATGAACACCCAGAGTGTTTCAGAAGTGTTGCCTGTGCAGAAATATCTGGCCATTACCTGCATCCCCACAACACACACACATGCAACATATGGCAGAAGTAGTATAGCAGTACACATAGGTTCATAGGTTCATACTAGGCTATTAGCCCTAGGGCATTGATAAGCCTAGCCAGAATGTGTTTGTCTTTTGCCACCCAATTAAAATTTATTTTGCTATGCCCTTTTCCGAGGTTAGTATACTGTGCCTCTGTCTAACAGTGACATAGAAGTGATACCGGGTACAACTATGATCTCCCATCCACTCATCCAGATTCCTATGGAAGAGAGTCAATGAGGGACTCTGCCTAACCTGTACTGTGAGTTCATTACAGAGTGAAGGGAGCCTCTGGGTTATGAATCTGTCCCTCCAGCATGTCCTATTTATTTCAGTGCTAAGGTTCAGGTCTCTTGAGTGTGTGGCTGTATGGGATTTTGATTTCCTGAGGTGCAGCATGTCCATTACTTCTGGGTTGGACATGGCTGTATACGTCAGGCACAGATTGCCTCTGAACAGGCAGTATGCCATTGAGTCCAGCTGGATTTTCTTTAACCGGGCATATGGCATCTGTTTGAGCCCTTTGATCCTCTTGATGAGGTACTGTTGGGGTTTTTCCAGTTGCTGTAGGTGTCTGGTTAGGTACATCCCAAAAGGGGCATTGTACTCAATTATAGGCCTGATGATGGATGAGTAAAGAGGCACGATGACCTCCCCAGATGTACATGTGAATCCCTTCATGATTAGCTGGGCTATATAACATGTTTTTCAATCCACTTTGGCCACGTGGTTGTCAAATGACAGATTGCTATCAAGTTTGTTCCCCAGGTCCCCAATTACTTCTTTTGTACTTAATGGCTTAACACCTATGTGGTACTTTGCCACCAATGTGGAGGTGTGGGTATCTTTGATGAATATTGATACTCCCCCTCCTTTTGTTGTTTGGTCCAAGTGTTGGGGCCAAAGAATGGTAACAGGTATAACCTGGTAGTGCTGGTGTGCTCTTGGGAAACCTGAACCAGGTTTCTGTTACTGCACAGATATCGATGTCCATAATGCTAAGTAGAGTTTTGAGTGCGTGTATCTTGAGGTTTAGACTTCTGGCGTTGAGTAGCATTACTCTTAGTTCCTCATCCTTTGTGATACCTATGGATGTGGGTTTGCCTTATGAGCCTTGCCTAATAAAGGCACTATGAGTGTAGCAAGAGCCTTTGCCAAAATCCAAAAGCCCAGGGGTGACAGGTGCAAGCTGTCCCTAGCAAAGCATCGTGGCTTGTACAGCATATCATCCCAAGCTGACAGGCATTGGATCACCTTTGAATGACACCAGTATTTCAGTCAATTGTTGAAAGTGATCATCTTGCCTTGATATTGTGGCATCATTCTTGGTGAGGGTAAGATGCTACTCAAGGTCAGGGTCATACTGAGGAAATGTCTATAATGGTGCAGGAAGGTGTGTCTGGGTCCGCCATTGGTCAGCCAATTGACAGTACACAGCTGTCAACCCCTTCAATGCGCACAGTCATCCTGCCGTTACATCCTTTGTCACCATTGTCCCTAGGTGATGGACAGTATGCATTGGGCATAGATCAGGGTAATGTGGTACCTGTGGTACATGCATTCCCACAAAGCAGCCATGAGCAGGATCCTCCAATGGTACCACGCAGACAGTCGCCCATGGGTTCTCGTGGGGGCATCCGTGGTCGTACTGCCTCTGGCCGACGTGCCCAAGGAGGTATGTCAACCTCCACTATGTTTTGGACTGTTATGCAGGCACAGGTGCGTATGGAAAGGTACACCAGACAGGGTCTGAGGGAGCTGACAGCATGTCGCACAGCCATGACAGATGGCATGCGTGACATTGCGAATGCTATTCGTAATTTCACAGATGTCGTTGACAGACGTTGTGGGGACATACAACAGCTGCTCCACAACCAGATGTCCATGGGCCAGGGCGATGGTGTGCGTTTGCGGCATCGACGTGGCCGTATGCCAGCAACAGCACCAGCTGGCAGTCGCCGTGGACAACAACAGGCCCACTCACACACCTCAAGTGCCAGCAGCAGCCCCAGCAATGCTGGGTTAGTGCTGTCATCAGGATGCCCCAGGAGACCACATGCACGTGGCTCTGGACAGTCCCAACAGGGAACTGTGTCCAGTCAACACACACCCGCTTCCGATGACAGTACCCAGTCTGGGTTAGTACCGGATATGGTCCGTAGCACCCCTGCCAGGCACAGGTACCGTGTCCGTGCCCACAGACACTGATCTGGATGACCTGACAGGTGCAGTCTGTGGCTGTCCACAAAACCCTGTACATGGCAGCCATTATGTGGGACTGTGTGCATGCTTACACACATGCAGAAATGTAACACCTAGGGCAAACACATACACACATACACTGCACCAACACTGGTCCACCCTGTACTGCTGCCCATCACAAACACACATACACACACATGTCAATTGGTGGTACCAGTGGCTGGCTTGGGCATACCTAACCCACACCCTGTGCATATGATGACACTGTGCCACCTCCTGCATACTACAACATCAGTGCAGGAAAAGGTAAACACGTTGCTGATGCACAGGGTGACTACATAGATGTGTATAAGTAGTAACATGTTGGTAACTGTTCACTGTTCCACTATGATTGTGTGTATATCCCAGCATTCCTGCTGCAGTAACTGTATGAATGTCCTGAATTGTTATCTGCACCCATACTACTTACCAAAGTATACCAGCTGCACACCATCACATGCTACCATTGACTATGGGAATGTGCATCATGTGCTGTATTGTAGATTCAGCTATATGTATCTGTTCTGTCACACATGCATTTACACACACCCTGCTACCCCCACACATGCACACGCTCACCTGCCATTTCCATTATTTATTACCCTACATGAGTAGCTGTCGACACATGACAGGTACACATTTGAAAAGTGCACTATTTGGATTACTATCGATTTCCTCTTCTCTACCTGTACTCACAGGGTGCAGGCAACCTCATTAGTTTAAAAGTGTAATGTGCATCAGGTACTGTGGTTCCCTGATTGCCACATCCAACATGTTTTCCATATGGAAATGCACACACAGAAACATCCCACATCCACACACTTGCCACATTCAGGTTTCAAAACACTATCTAGGTATGTTCTGGTACATGTGCGTGTTACAGTAGCATGTAGCACTATACTGAGTACTGGCAGTTGTCTGTTGTCATGTTGTTTGTATAGGGTGCTGTCAACATCACTGTTTGTTAAGGGAAATGTGCACCCTGCAGTGCATAGCCCCATCCCACCCCCAGCATTGTGCACACACACTAACCCCACTCACACTAAAACACATACTTTCCATTTGCAAGATTCAAACCCCTACCTAACTGTGTTATGACACTAGAGACAGACACATTAGCAGAGTGCACTATTTGCATTAGTGGGAGAAATCCTTTCTAATGCTGTACTTAGAGGGTGCTAACATCATCTGTGTTTAGGAAGAGGGATGTGCACCCTGTAGTGTGTTCTCCCAGTTGGCAAAAGGCACTTTTCCCTCACAGCATTATGCGCACACACAAACCCCACTCATACTAACTCACATACATTCCCTTTGCAGGACTCAAACCCCTATCTAACCATGTTATGACACTAGAGACAGATGCATTAGCAGAGCGCGCTATACAAATTACTGGGGAGCTTTACTTCAGGTAATATAGTTATAGAGTGCTGACATCATCAGTGTTTCAGAAGGGGAATCTGCATCCTGTAGTGTACTTTCACAGTTGCTAATAGGGGCATTTCCCGCACACACATAGATGTGTTTGAGGTTTGCATATGTGGGGGATCCAGTACTCCAGTGTGATTAGTATATGGTTCGATTGCAACAATGAGGGATATACTTCAAGTGGTGAGCATTTTGTACTCATGTTTGTGATGATCACGTCTAGTATATTTTCCCCTCTTGTGGGAATGTTGACTACTTGTTCCATAGCTAAAGAGTTTCTGAACTATGGGAACCCTAGAGCTTGGGTATTGTGGCTTGAGTAATGTTCACAGTCTATGTTTGGGTTGTTGAAGTCACCCAGTATGATGGTGTTTGCAGAGAAATCTATACTCTCCTGTGTCATCATGAAGGCTGTGTGGGATTCCTGAGTTTGAGAGGGTGATGTAAGAGCTCCTCTGTGTCTCTTTCCATGTGGTCCAGGGAGGTACGTCTCAGGTTGTTCACACCAGCATGGACAATGACTGCCTCATACTTGTACTTGCTGTGGAGTGACCTGAGTGCTTGTGTTATGTGGCACATTCTATCACCCGACAGGTAGCTAAATGTGACCCTCACCTTGCTCAGTCTGGAGAGTGGGACGTCAGTGTGTCTGACTATGGCATCACTTATTATAGGTGTGTCACACATTGTGTTTGGCCTTATGGGCTGTGCCTGTTAAGAACACTGACTTTGTGAGGTCTGTGTTGCTTGTGATATGTGTTCATGTGGGATGCAGCATGTCTGGCCATGTCATTTCTGTCCGTGGTCTGGTAAGTATCACCTTTGGTGACATAGGTATTCATATGTCAGCTGGTGAGCATTTGCAGTGTTACCTACTGAAAGTGGTACAGCTTGTTTGTTGTACAATGGACTACATGCAGCCCTGCTTACAGTAGCTATGTTTGCATGCATGTTTCCTTGCAGTTACCCTGGAATACTGATCCGACCTGCCATGCAGAGTTACACAGCTTCTGTGGACTCCTAGTGACATCTGCATAGCTTACTATATGTATGTTCATGTCTCACTTGACAGAATGTCACTGTTTCTCCTGTTCACATGTATGTTGCCTGTGACACTTTGCATATGACTTACCTGGCATCTGTCCACGTGAGCAGTCATATATGCCACTGCAGGACTCTAAACCTGATGATGCACACACTCAAAACATTCCTCAGCATGGAGAACATCGCTGTCTGTGCAGTAACAGATACTGGATTCAGGGCTACCAACAGCACCCCAGCACTACCAAGTTATACCTCATACCATGCTTTTCAGGCCCAAATCTTGCACAAAACCACAAAAGGAGGGGGTGTATTGATATTCATCCAAGATACCCACACCTCCAGGTTGGTGGCAAAGCACCAAACATCAGAGACTATCCATATGCAAGTAACAATGGGTAAAACTGTCTTCTAGGTTATAGCCTGCTACAGACCACCCTCACAAACACAAGAACCGCACTTGGCCTTCCTGAAAACAGTTGGAAATATGTAGGTCTGTCCATACACCATTATATTGGGTGAGTTAAACTACCCAAACATAGACTGGGAGCATGACTGTAGCTCCAACACCCTAGCCCAAAGATTACTAGAATTTATATACCAAAATGCTATGGAACAACTTGTTACCACTCACACAAGAGGGGAAAACATACTGAACCTGATCATCACCAACATGGGGACTCTATGCTCCAGACCAGAAGTGTATCCCTCACTGGTAAGATCAGACCATAAACTAATCTCACTGGATATTCACATCCCAAGGCCACCCCTCTGCACAGAAGAATACAGTCAACAACTCATGTAAAGCATGTTCACACTCCTCATAAATGATGTGGAAACCTTCAAAGCCCCCAGGCCTGTTGAAAATATGGACCAGACTGCAGATACCTGTATAAAGGCATTCTATGGACACCTTCAGGAATGCATGGATCATGCAATCCCAAATAAAAGCAAGACCCAATCCTCCAAAGGCAGACGTCCTGTGTGGTGGACACCAGCCATAAACAAACTATACAATAAAAGGATGAAGCTACTAAATGATACAACAAACTCCCAAAATGTGAAGGCATCACTGATGAGTATTAGACGAAAACTACAGGCACTCATAAGATTGTCTAAGGCCATCTTTGAGAGAAAATTCCACAAGACACTGAGGATAATCACAAGGCTTTCTTTAGTTATGTTAGGAACCTGGGTGGTAATTCCCAGATATGCTCAGAGGTAGTCCAAAATGTCAAAAGAAATACCAAACACACAGACATTGCCAACATCCTAGTGGACAGGTTCACTGCTAACTTCCCCCCCCCTCCACACCAAAAGGGCAAATATTTCTCCCAGCAGAGTGCTGCCCCCCGACATCTCAGATGCTCAGGTAAGAGCTGCCCTCTCCAAAGCAATAAACACTGCATCAATGGGACCAGACAGTGTCCCAGGCTGTGTCCTACATGAACTCCAAGAAGAGCTACACCCAGACATAACACTACTGTTCAATCCCAGCCTTACTACACGATATGTGGCCAAAGAGTGGCATACAGCAACAGTGGTCCCTCTACATTTAGGTGGTGCCTTAACGGATCCTGGACACTATCGCCCCATAAGTCTGAATAGCTTGGTCTGCAAAGCTATGGCAAGGATCATCATGAACCTCATAAATATAGATATTGGGGACCTACAGACACTGCATCATACACAGTTTGGCTTTGTTAATGGCAGATCCTGCCTCTCAAACCTGTTTGATTTCTTTGAAACAGTCACCAAGGCCACTGTCAAGGGAAAGTGGTCTACACAGCCTACCTGGACCTTGCATAAGCCTTTGATACAATACCCCACTTGTGCATTCTAGGGAAGCTCACCAGTGTACATATTAACCCCTATGTCACTATGGATATTGCACAGTGGCTCAAGGGCAGAACACACATGGTTAGAATTGCTGGAGCCATGTCAGCCTCAAACCAGTTACAAGTGGTGTCCCACAAGGCTCAGCCCTGGGATCTGTCTTGTTCAGTATATATTTATCAGAGGTACAGGCCAACATGGAAGGACTGTGGCTGAGCAAGTCGCAGATGACTGCAAATTGGACGACATAATCAACTCTCCAGCCAACACACGCATCCTCCAAAAGGGCCTCTTAGAAACAAACGACTTGTGCCACAGCCATGGCCTCAAGCTGAATGCTAAGAAGTGTATAGTCATCCCCTTTGGCAAAAACAAAGTGACCACAAAGTACCACATATGTGCTAATCCATTAAGTACAGAAGAAGGAATTATGGACCTTGGGGTACACAAGTTGATAGCATTCTCTCATTTGACAACCACATGGCCAAAGTGGTTAGAAAAACATTTTATATAGGCCACCTCATCATGAAGGGATTCACATGTAGATCAGGGGAGGACACTGTGCCTCTTTACTCATCCCTCATCATGCCCATAATTGACTACAATGCCCCTGTCGGCATGCACCTTACCAGACACCTGCAGCAACTGGAAAGACCACAAAAGTACCTCAACAAGAGGATCAAAGGGCTCAAACAGATGCCACGTACTGACTGGTTAAAGAAACAGCAGCTCTACTCAGTGGCATACTGCCTCTTCATAGGCAATCTGTGCCTGACATATAAAGCCATGTCAAACCCTGACTTAATGGTCATGCTGCACCTCAGAATATCCAAATCCCATCAAGCTACACGCTGGAAAGACTTGAACCTCAGGAGTGATATACATAGGACATGCTGGAGGGACACATTCATAACTCAGAGGCTCCCTTCACTCTGGAATATTATCCCAATACAGGTTAGGCAGAGTCACTCAGTGACTGTCTTCAAGAGGAATATTAATGACTGGATGGGACATTGTAGGTTTACCCTGGGTATCACTTATGTGTCACTGTTAGACAGAGGCACAGTATACTAACCTTGGAAAAGGGCATAGCAAGATAGATTTACAATGCATGGTGAAAGCCACACACATTCTGGCTAGGTTTATAAATGCCCTAGGGAAGATAGCCTAGTATGAACCTATGAACCTATGTATCTTGTTCACCATTGGCCCTATGTGCTGTTAATCACCAATGCAATCTCAATACTATGGTAGCATGTGCAAAGGTCAGTTGTCAGTCACCTCTATGGTACAGTTGTGGAATATGTGAGTCATGTAGTAATGTCACAGCTGCCACATGTACACAGTCAACCCTATCCCCTACCCATGGATGTACAACACATGTATGAGATGGAAACACATAGCCAAACTGTGGACTAAGCACTCTGAACCCAGTACTGGCATAACCTGTCAGGTGGCATGAAATACTACAGTGACTGCAATACCAGTCTGATGTAGACCTACACTGACAGCAATACAAGCACGGGAACACACCGGGCCATTCGTGGAGCCTAAGAATGGCATCCTGCCTGAGTGGCAGACACCTCTGCAGCTGGCACACAGGCATACGTTAGGCCTGAACACAGCACGCATAACACATAGCACACAAATCCTGTGTGCCAAACAAGCACAGTCTGTACAGCTATACAACACTCCTGCTGCAGTTGTGTTAGGTACTTTTATTGTCCGGTACAGTGAGGTCATGCTCACCAGGCTGGACAAGGTGAAGGTCACAGTGATATGCTCATGGGGCACTATGGTCCACCACATAACACAAGCATACAGGTCAGTCAGATGCATGGACACATATGACTCAGTCATTGTCCATGCCACTACAGCTGACGTGTGATGTCCCTCACTGGAATACATGATAGGGAACATGGAAGGGCTCACTGAGCAAGTGGCACAGGCTGGTAGAACCCTGACCTTGGTTGGCATCATACCCTCACCAGGAATGCTGACATATTACTGAATGCTAATGAATTACTGTAGCTACAACACCCTAGCTGAAAGGTTCTTAGCATGCAGTCACTGCATTGCTATGGAACAACTTCTTACCACTCCCACAACAGGTGAAAACATGCAGCACCTCTTCATCAACAACATGTAGACTATATGCCCCAGACCAGGTGTGTATCCCTCACTACTAGGTTGATAGCATCTACATCTCACACTGTATATACACATCCCACATGCAGCACCTGCACAGAAGACCACAGTCATAATGTTACCCAGTGCAAATACCATGTATTCACATGTGGCAGGCATCACACATGGTAACTATTGAAGGTCACAGGTACATATGTGTATTTGGCACACACATACATCATGTGTGCATTGCCATAACTGGTTTAATCGATGTCATGCATTATTGTGAGAAACAACCCGCACACATGGGCATTCTGTGTGAGCAAAACACACGTGACATGTCTGGAATCAAAAGCCATAAATAATTGTGCTATTGTTTAGAAAGGGGTATGTGCATCCTGTAGTGTGTTTTCCCAGTTGCCAAAAGGGATGTTCCTTTCATACACACACACTAACCCCCCTTCACACACACTTGCTGGATTCAAACTCCTACCTAACTATGTTATGACACTAGAGACAGACGCATTAGCAGAGCGCGCTATTCGCATTACTGGGAGATTTCTTTTCTCCTGATATACTTATAGGGTGCTGACATCATCGGTGTTTAGAAAGGGGAATGGGCATCCTGTGGTGTGTTTTCACAGTTGCCAAAAGGGATGTTCCTTTCATACACACTTACACACACTAACCCCCCTTCACACACACTTGCCACTTGCTGGATTCAAACCCCTACCTAACTATGTTATGACACTAGAGACAGACGCATTAGCAGATCACACTATTCCCATTACTGGGAGATTTCTTTTCTCCTGAAATACTTATAGGGTGCTGACATCATCTGTGTTTAGAAAGGGGAATGGGCATCCTGTGGTGTGTTTTCACAGTTGCCAAAAGGAATGTTCCTTTCATACACACTTACACACACACTAACCCCCCTTCACACACACTTGCTAGATTCAAGCCCCTACCTAACTATGTTATGACACTAGAGATGGACGCATTAGCGGAGCGCGCTATTCGCATTACTGGGAGATGTCTTTTCTCCTGATATACTTATAGGGTGCTGACATCATCGGTGTTTAGAAAGGGGAATGGGCATCCTGTGGTGTGTTTTCACAGTTGCCAAAAGGGATGTTCTTTTCATACACACACACTAACCCCCCTTCACACACACTTGCTATATTCAAACCCCTATCTAACTATGTTATGACACAAGAGACGGACACATTAGCAGAGCACACTATTCAGATTACAGAGATTTCCTTTCTCTTGATATACTTATAGGGTGCTGACATCATCAGTGTTTAGAAAGGGGAATGAGCATCCTGTGGTGTGTTTTCCCAGTTGCTAAGAGGAACATTTCCCTCACACAGACTTGCACACAGACCAACCACAATCACCCACACACACACACACTCTGGATAAGCTGTCATTCCCTAGGGCAAACAGCCTAGTGTTGACCTCTACACCCATATGTTTAACTGTCAGATGCACATTATTTGGTGCTGATAGCAGTGTTTGCAGGTCTTTATTGCCATAACATTTCCTGTTTGTATGAACAACTTGTGTATCTGTGGAAGATGTTTGCATATGGGGGAAATCCACTATATCATGTATGTCTCTGTAGTCATTTAAGTGTGAGCACTGGTCAGATTGCTATAATGTTGTTGGTTACTGGAATACGTACATATACCAGATATATGTGGCAAAATGCTAAACTGATATTTGGACTAAGTGTGTGAGCATGCCCAGTTCAGCCTTCCCATGGCATGTTGTGTGAAAGATGTCTCATTTATCAAAGTGTGTGAGCATGCCCAGTGTGAGCTTTCCATATGTTGAACTCTGCAGCCCATCACATTTGTGGATGAGTGTGAACTTCAACAAATATCTCCTGTTTATGGTTGTGTGTTCTGTGTCATGTTGTGTAGTTACTGTCCAAATGCTTTTTGTGTGAACACAACAGGGATTATACTGTGCCTGCAGGGTTTGCATGGGATACTTTGCATACAATTGTCAACATCCGTTCATACTGACCTAACACTGTAGTACTGTATAGTGTAGTGGTTCAGTACTTTCACTGTGGTGGACAGTATCCTGGGCTTTAGTCCTATCACTGCTTTACATTTCCATAGTGAGCACAAAAACCTGGTTAGGGTAAAGTTGTGCACATCTGACCATGTTGCATTATGTTCAGATATTAACTACTTACAACAGCCTCGTCCAACATCAGTAGTGTATTCCATAACATAGGTGTACATTGGCAAACACTACCGATGTGCCCTAGGCCATTTCTAATGCTAGTCAGAGAGTGTGTTTGTCCTTCAACACATTGTAAGTGTAGTTTGCCATGACATATGTCATGTTTAGTATACTGTGCCTCTGTCTACCCGTGACATAACAGTGATACCCAGGGTAAACCTACCATCTCCCATCCACTCATTAAGATTCCTGTTGAGGAGAATCAACGAGTGACTCTATGGATAACCTGTACTGGTAGTTTACTCATGAGTGGGGGTGGCTTCTGTGTTATGGATAATGCAGTACAGCTTGTCCTATGTATGTCAGTGATGGGGTTCAGGTCCCTCATGTGCATAGCTCACTGCCATTCAGATTGTACAAGGTGCAGCATGTTCATTGATTCCAGCTTGGACATGGCTTTCTACATCAGGCACAGCTTGCGTCTGGGTGGTCAGCATGGCAGTGTGTGGAGTTGCACTCTGTTTAATCAGGCAACACATTACATCTGTTCAAGCTCTTTGATACTCCTGGTGAGGTACTGTTGTGGACTTTACAGTTGATGGAGGTGTCTGCTGAGGTACACCCCACAGGGGTTGTTGTAGTCAATTGTAATGCTGATGAAGGATAACTGCAGAACCACAATGACCTCCCCTTATCTAGATGTCATAACCTTCATGATTAGGTTGGTATATGGATTGTTTCTGTTAACACTACAGCCACATGTTTGTCCAATGCAGGATATCTATCACCTTGTGTACCCAGGTCTGTCATTACATGTTAAGTATGTAATGGGTTAACACCTATGTGGTAATTGGTGGTCACCTACTGTATATCCACAGAGGTTGACTATACAGTATTCTCCATTTAACTTGCTGACATGGCTATGGCACCAGTTGTCTGTTTCTATGTGGCCCTTTTGTGGGATGCTTGTGTCAGCTGGAGTGTCAGATATGTTGGGCAGTTTGTAGTCCTCTGCAAACATGTTCAGGCACAGTCCTTACATGTTGGCCTGTTCCTATGGGGCATATATACCAGACGGGGAAGGTCCCAGGACCAAGCTTTGTGGGATACCTGTTATATGTGGTTTGTAGTCTGACATGGCTGCAGCATGTCTGACCATGTCAGTTCTGTCGTTGGTCTGGTTTGCAACCCTTCTAGTGACATAGGGGTGTATATATAAGCTGGTGAGCATATCTATATTGAACACGTAGGGTATTGTATGGAAGGCTTTGCAAGGTCCAGCTACGCTGTGTGGACCACATTGCCCTCATCAGTGACCTCAATTACTGTTTCAACTGAGTCACACATGTTTAGGGGCAGGGTCTGCACTTAATAAACCCACACTGGGTAGGGTCGGGTGTCAATAGATCCCCAATATCTTTATGTCTGCGGTACATGCTGATCCTTTCCATAGCTGTGCAGACCAAGCTTCTCAGGATTCTGTGGTGGTTGTTTTTAGTATCCATTCAGGCGACACCTTTCTTGAGAACGACCACTGTTGTTATACACTGCTCTTTGGGTACATATCCTGTGGTAAGGCTGACATAATGTCAGGGAGGCAGCAGTCTGCTGGGAAAGATATTTTGCATTATGGGGGGGGGGTTGCACTGCACCTGTCAGGATGTATGTTGGCAATACGTGTGTGTGTTTGGTATGTTGTTTGTAATATTTGTGTGATCCAGAGCATATTTGGGAATTCACAACACGCTTCCTACCATCAGTTGCAGCAGCCTTGGGATTATCCTTAGTGTCCTGTACAATTTGTATCATAATAGGTTCATAGGTTCATACTAGGCTATCCACCCTAGGGCATTTGTAAGCCTAGCCACAGTGTGTGTGGCTTTTGCCACCCCCTTGCTATGTGAATATTATGGCCATTTATGATTTACTTAGCTGTGCCTCTGTCTGGACATGACACAGTAAAGACCCCAGTGTACATCTACAATTATCCATCCATTTTGCCAACTTCCTGTTGAAGAGTGTCAGTGAGGGGCTCTGCCTAACATGTAGTGGTATTCTGTTCCAGGGTGTGGAGAGCCTCAGGGTTAGGTATCTGTCCCTCCAGCACATCCTATTTCATTATGTATTGAGGTTGACATCTCTGACTCACACAGCTCCGATGGCTTTGAGTTTTCTGGGGTGGAGCATGTCCATTACTTCTGTGTTGGACATGGACTTGTACAACAGACATACAATGCCTCTGTGTAGGCTGTATGTGACTGCATTCAGCTGTGGTGTCTACAGCCAGGCAGCATATGACATATATTTGAGACCCTTTCTAACTCTTGGTGAGGTACCTTTGAGGTCTTTCTAACTGCTGCAGGTGCCAGGTAATGTACATCCCAAATGAGGCATTGTACTACATTATGGGTCTGATAAGGGAACAGTATAGGGGCACAATGACCTTTGTTGACGTAGATGTGACTCCTTTCATGATACAGTGTCCAATATAGACAGTCTTCCTAGCCAGATTGGCAATGTGACTGTCA
This sequence comes from Protopterus annectens, assembly GCF_019279795.1. Lineage (NCBI taxonomy): Eukaryota > Metazoa > Chordata > Ceratodontiformes > Protopteridae > Protopterus > Protopterus annectens. Next base: position 1,665,823,942 of record NC_056737.1, read on the forward strand.
CATAACAGGTTACTGTCCACTTGTGTCACTAGGTCCCTGATTACTCCTTCCATACATAATGGTTTACCACCTATGTGGTAGTTTGTGTGTACCTTGTTTTATATTTGGTGGTACATTCATACTGTCCACTGTCTTCAGGACAGCGGGGTGGGGTTCCTGTGTGTGAGAGTGTGGTCTGTAGCATGCTACAGACTGTACAGCAGTCTTGCCTACGGTTAGTTGCACATGGGTGGACTGCAATGACGTAAGCATTGTCAGTTAACTGGACGTATAGGTGTCTGTGCTGAATATGGATACTCACCCTCCTTTTATGTTTTGTTCCAGGTTTTGTGGCCATAACACATGATATGTGGTATTACCTGGTAGTGCTGGTGTGCTGTCACGAGGCTTGCAGCAGGTTTCTATCACTGGACAGACATCGATGTTCTCCATACTGGGGAGGGCCTCAGGAGCATGCATATTGAGGTTTACATCTGGCATTGATCAGCATTACCCTTCTGTTTCTTTCCAGTTTTGTTTTCTATGGTGGTGGGTTAGTCTTTTCAGCCTTGCCTACAAAAGGATCTCTGTAGGTTGCAACAGCCTTAGGCAATATCCAGACACCCATGGGTAACAGGTGCAAGCCATCCCTGGAACAGCAGCATGTCTCACTATGGAGTCACCTATTACAACTGTATCAGGCATGTTGTTTCTCCTTCTGTCCTGTGACTGTTTGGCACACCAGCTTTGTGTACTATGTGTTACATGTGCTATGTCTGGAGGTTGTTTTATTGGGTGTCTGCTTTGGAGGCTTGTGTTGGTGTTGTGTGTTTGTAATTAGGGCCTCTGGGAATGTTTTGTGTTTATGTGTTTGGTTTACAGTCGTTGTAGGTCTATGTGGGACTGGGTTTGTGGTGTATGTGGTTACCTTCTCCTCCTGACTAGTTTTGACAGTACTGATTTGGGGTGCTCAGGCTCTGGTTTGGCTACCTGGTTGCGTCTATCACATATATTTGTATTTATTGGGGTGAGTTGTTGTTGTGTGTGTACTTGGGACAGGTGTCACATTGCCTCTGGATTCACAGATTCTACTTGTTTTGCCTGGCCTTAGTGGATTGTATGTGTGGACACATTTTATTGCCATACTAGTGATCACTGATTACTTCACTTTTTATGTTTGATCTATCATGTGGTAGCTTCCTCATTATCTTCAATGGTTTAGTAATTGCTGGAGTCCAGCATGCCAGATGCCTGGGTGTATGGCATTGTGTCTTGTTGTTATTTGTGATTGCAGACTCCAAGCACTCTTGGCTGTGTTCATGGAATGCCTGTATAACATGTTCTGCAGTGTGTCCCATATTCTGGACTTGCACAGGGCCTTTCATGGATTCCACATTGGTTTGTAGGGGTGCAAGCTATGCTTTATACATGTGTTTCACTGTGGTATTCTGGCCAGGGACTGGGGTCGGGATGTGTAACTACAGTGTGATTACTCTATGGTCTGGTCTTACCAGTGAGGGATACACTTCTTATCTTGACATCCAGTACACATATTTCTGATTATCACATCCAGTATGCTTACCACTCTTGTGGAAGTCTTACATTTTGCATGTCCATTTTGTTTGATGGATTCTGGGAAATTTTCTACAAATGTGTCGGTGCTAGTATAATACAAAGAGTATAGTGACAAACTTCTCAAAAGCTGACTTCACACTTCTTCAGACTGAGATGGTATCCTTTAAGCCCACTGGGCCAGTGGAAACCACAACACACAATGGTGACTCCTTCACAAACGCTTTCTACGGACATCTCCAAGAAAGCATGGACCATGCAATCACAAATAAAACCAAGACCCTCTCCACCAAGGGAAAGTGGCCTGTCTGGTGGACCCCAGCCATAAATGAACTGTATCACAAAAGAAGGAAACTAATGCAAAACAGAGCTAAATCTCATAAAGGGAAGGCAGCTGTGATCAGCACTAGTAAAAAGCTACATTCTCTCATAAAGACATCCAAGGTCAACTTTGAGACAAAAATCACCAAAGACAATAAAGATAACCACAATGCCTTCTTCACTTATGTCAGAAACCTGGGTGGGAACCCTCAGATATGCTCAGAGTTGGTACACAACAACATAAATTTCAGTGACCCGACAGATATTGGCAACATTCTGGCAGACAGGTTCAGTGCAATTTTCTCCCTCACCCCCAAAAGACGATAGTTATCACAGCTGAATGTAACCTCACTGTCATCTCAGATGTCCATGTGAGAGCCGCACTCAGCACAGACAAAAACACAGCATCAATGGGACCTGATGGTATCCCCAGTTGCGTGCTACGTGAACTCCAAGAGGAGCTAAACCCGTATATAAAAATGATATTTAACCTTAGCCTTGCTACAGGATATGTACCTGAACACTGGCGTACAGCAACATTGGTCCCACTCCACAAAGGAGATGCCTCCACAGACCCTGGGAACTACCACCACACAAGCTTAACCAGCCTTGTCTGCAAAGCTATGGAAAGAGTCATTATGGAGCTCTTAAACAGAGACATTGGTGACCTACAGACTCTTGATCCCACCCAGTTCAGCTTTGTAAAGGGCAGATCCTGCCTTAGAACCTAGTTGACTATTTTGAAACTGTCAGTAGGGCCATTGATGAGGGCTAAGTGGTCCACACAGCCTACCTGCACTTGGCTAAGGCCTTTGACACAATACCCCACTCAGGCATCATAGACAAGCTCAACAGCTGAAATACAAATCCATATGTCACAGGATAGGTTGCAAAATGGCTAAAAAACAGAACCCATAAAGTCGACATTGCAGGTGCCTTGTCAGATTCAAAGCCAGTCACAAGTGGTGTCCCACAGAGATCTGTCCTGGGACCCCTCTTATTTGGCATTTACTTTTCAGATGTGAAAGCAAACATAGGAGGGTTGTGGCTGACACAGTTTGCAGATGACTGCAACCTAGGCACCATAGTGAATACATCAGCCGGCACACACATCCTACAGAATGCCCTCACAAAAACAGATAGCTGGTGCCGGAATCATGGCCTGAAACTGAATGCAACTGATGTGTAGTCATCCCCTTTGGGAGGAACAAAGTACCCACAAATTAACACATAGACAGCAACCCACTGAGCACAGAAAAAATAATCAGACACCTGGGGACCCATGTAGATAGTGACCTCTCGTTTGACACCCATGTTGCCAAAGTGGTTAGAAAGACTTTCTATCTTGCCCACCTTATCATGAAGGGTTTTCCATCCAGATCAAAGGAGGTCATTGTACCCCTATACTTCCCCTTATCAGGCCCATGATTGAATACAAAGCCCCATTTGGTATGTACCTCACCCAGCACTTGCAACAGCTGGAGAGACCCCAAAAGTACCTTACCAAGAGGATCAAGGGTCTACAACACATGTCATATGCTTCCAGACTAAAGAAAATCCAGCTCTATTCAGTAGCATACCGCCTACTTACAGGTGACCTATGCCTGACATACAAGACCATGTCCAATCAGGATTTGGTGGACATGCTCCATTGCAAGCAATCCAAATCCACCAGAACCATGAGAGCTAAAGATTTGAACCTCAGCACATACATGTATAGGACATGCTGGAGGGACAGATTCATAACTCAGAGGCTTCTCACACTCTAGCACAGAATCCCAGTTCATGTTAGACAGAGTCCCTCACTGACTCTCTTCAAGAGAAATCTGGACAAGTGGATGTGAGATCGTAGGTTTACCCCAGGGTCCTCCCTGTGTCACTACTAGACAGAGGCACAGTCAATTAATTTGATTAAGTAAAGGGGTCATAATGTGTCACTACTAAGTCAGAGGCACAATATTCGGAATCTATTATGTACACTTATTACCACTATAAGGGGTGGCAATAGCCACATCACTATGGCTAGGCTTATAAATGCACTAGGGCAGATAGCCTAGTAGTAAACTATGAAACTATGAAACTATGGTGTATGTGTAGGTATTTTCAGTCAAGCAATATAATGTGGTTTGGGGGGCTTGATATCTTCATGTATTCCAACATAGGCCTGGTGCAGTTCCTGCTATTAGGACAGTGGTCTGCAGCAAGCTATATAGTGGTAGGCAGTTTTAGCCATTGGTATTTGACCATGGCTAATACATGCTGCTTCTTGTTGTGGTACCAACATGGGGGTGTGGTTATCCATGACATTTATTGCTAGTCACCCTCGTTTTGTAGCTTGTTCCATGTTTTGCAGCTGTACATCACTGTATGAGGTGTGACCTGGTAGTGTTAGGGTGCTGATGTGGGCTTTGACCCAGTTTTCTATTACAGCACTGATATCTACATTCTCTATACTGTGTGCGTTTACACTGCATGCATCTTGCTGTTTATACTTCTGGCATTGGGCAGCATTACATCTAGGTTCCTATCCCTTGTGGTACCTATGAAGGTGGGTTTGTGTTTTTGTGGTTCATGATTGGTGAGGGTGGATGTTAGTCAGGGTCCTCAGGTGTGCATATGGTACATGGTGTTACATTACTTAACACATGGCATTCATGCCTCAGGTGGTGCTGCAGGGTTGCCTCTGTCGGATGCACATACTACACTCTCTGTACATGTTTGGAAGCAGGTTGTGTCATGTTAGGCGTCCCTGTTACTATATGAGGGAGTCGGAGGGGGTATCAGTCCCAGTGTTCCTACTGAGCCAGTGTATGTGCTATGCGTTGCCTCTTTGCCAAGGCCAGGGCATACTGGGCACGCCTCCTTCTGCCTACTGGGGCAAGGTCAGGTTGTTCCTCCTCCGAGTCACCCTCTGCCTGTGGTGGCCTTGGCAATGGTGGGGGTATGTTTGGCCCAGCCCTATGCTGGTCCTGCTGCAGCTGTTTCCGCAGGATCATATTATGTAGCATAGCACATATCATGATCATTTGGGTACATGTAGTTGGTGTGTACTGCAAGGCTCCACCAGATGTGTCCAGACACCGGAACCGTGACTTGAGCAGCCCAAACACACGCTCTGTGACATTACGTGTTTGTACGTGTGCCTCATTATGGCGTTCCTATTCAGGTGTGTGTGCATTTCTGATGGGTGTCATCAGCCACGGCTGAAGTGCATAACCTGCATCCCCCACTAGGTGTCCATGTGGGAAGTCCCCACTGGCAAATGATTGGTACAGCTGCGTCAGATGCCAGATGTGGGAATCGTGGTAGCTCCCAGGGCAGCCAGCACACACATTCATTATTATGCCCTGGGCATCACACATGACCTGGCAGTTGATGGAGGGGAATCCCTTGTGGTTAATATAGGCTCTACCCCGCTCACTGGCTGGTGCTTTGATGCATATGTGCGTGCAGTCTATTGCACCCAGTACCTCAGGGTATCCCGCTATTTGCTGGAAGAGACGCATATTGCTGGCCAATACCTCACGGGCATTGGGGAAATATACATGATCACCGACATGTGCTGACATGGCATCCAGGAACTGGTGCAGTACCCTGGAGGCTGATGCCTGTGATATCCCCATCATATCACCAGTTGGTCTCTGGAAGGTACCTGTTGCTAGTATACTTAGGCCAACACATACCTTGGTTTCCACTGGGATGGGTTCCCCTCTGTTGGTTCTGTGTGTGAGGCGTGGCCTGCACAGCTCAACAATTTGCTGCAGAAGGTCTCTGTCCACTCTGTAGCACTCTACTATCTCCAGCTCATGTAACCCATGGTAGGTGACCCTGGGACTGTATACTCTTCTCCTTCTCCTCACTCTGGGTTGTCTGTCAGCATCTGCATTGTCACCACCCTCAGCAATTCGCCTATGCCTGATTATAACAGCTATGGCAGCCCCTAGCATTTCTGCTCTGAGTTCAGCTTTTTCAGTTTTCAATTCTGACAGCTCACTCCTTTCTTGCAGTATCTCTTGAGAGAAACACCCTGCACTGCTGTTTGCAGTGTTTTAAGTGCTGGGTTGGGCTTCTAGTCTGCCTGTGTAATTGCCTGCTTCCAATTGTTATCACCAATTAACTCCAGCAGTATTCTCTGACAGCTTCCTTGTACTCTGGTTGTTTCCTTTTTCCTCTCTGTTTCCTCAAGGGGAGCAATGTGCACACCAGCATAAGCACACTCACAGTGAGTTAAACGCGCGCACACATACTTACACGGTTTGGACTTGGCTGATTCATGGGAAAACGCTCGCACACAGCCTTATACATCAGGCAACAGGCTTCCTGTTGTTTACATTGCCTTACACACGTGCACACCCGCGCAAACCGTTTAAAACGGTTTGCAACACGCTCCCACATGGTGAGCCTGCCTTACATGCGCGCACACGCGCGCATGCACGTATATCAAGAAAGTTTGAGTGTAGGGATAGTGTACACCCTCTATTTCTTGACTTTCTTAGTGTTCTGTTGGGACACACCTCTCTCCCTGATGTCTGTCTGTCATCTGTCACGTTACACTGCTCACCAATGTGATACATTTATTTCTATCATTCCCCCCCCGTGATGTCACCTACCTCTTACTCTATTCCTCCCCCTTCTGTAACTCTTACCCTACTCGAAAAGTGCTCATTAGCTATGTGGCAATGTGATTCAGTATTGTAACCCTCATTTACATAGGATTGCCTAGTAATGTTTAGTTACATCTCTTACACTGAGCTTCCCCCCCTTGGCAACCACTACACGGTGGCCATATTGTTTTTGGTCTGCTGGTCCCTGCATTGTCATTCCATGTAATACATAAAACCCACAATTGTGGGCTTATAAGCTTCGGTTTTCACTTTTAGGCAGCGCACCCCGTTTGCACGGGTGTGCGCTGCAGTTAAACATCAAAATCCCCCGAAAAAAAATGTTTTTAAATAAATTTGCATCACTTTTAATGCCAATGGCCACATATTTGGCCATTGGCATGCTAGATGACACATATGCAACCTTTATTTGGAGCTGACATAGCTCCGTTGTAAATTTTGCAGAAATGTACTCAGTTGTCAGCTGAGTACATTTCTGCAGCTAAAACATCCGTTACACAGACTGGTTTGGGCTTCCTGGATCGCTCAAACACCTCATTTGCATATCTTTGAGCTGCAAATGAGGTATTGAGCATTTCCACGCCCAGTCCGTGTAAGAGACGTTTTAGCTAGTCTCTTACATGGAGGTTTGGGCTGTTCCTGGATCGGGAGGCTTACACGGAGGCTTACACTACTCTTAAACTCCGTGTAAGCCTTCGTGAATCCTGCCCATTATTTTTTACCATAGTCAGATGAGGTGTACAAATCAAAGTGGCTATAATTGTTAGGTGTGTATGATGAGAGTAGCTTGCCATCGTTTTATCTGATCATTTTAAACAATCTGACTTTGTAAGACCACTGTGCCTTTGTATGAAATAAGTTAGAATACTTGGGCTACTTTGTGTTTTTGTGAGACAAACCTGAAATATGTTATTGCATCCATAACCATTACTTTTACCACAATCAAACATCTTAGATGTATATAGTAATGGGGCTATGATTATTGGTTATGGTAGCTGTGTGGGGGTGAGAATGACTACCTCATGATCAGTCAGTCTAGCTTTTAAGGACTAGTGTGAATTTGTATAAAATAGGATGGAATACTTCACTGTGGCCACTTACTATGCCCATTTTTATCACAGTCAGACATTCAAGATGCACACAGTCAAGTGTCAATAACTGATAGGTAGGGATATTGGTGGATTATAATAACAGTTTGAATGGTTGTAAATCAGGAAGATGAAGCCATTTATGGATCCATTTACCCCCAAAAAAATGTGTGAGGGTGGGGAGTCCAAAGCTTATAAACTACCCTGGACCCAGAGTACACTTAATCTGTCACCGATCACAAATGGCTGTATGTGTGAAATCACTGTTATGTATTCTCAATGTCTTAGTGTGTTGGAGCTTACTTTCTCTCAGGGCCTGTACTTTGTTGTGAGGTTCTGGAATTCAAAGAATAGGGAGAAGGTGAGTCTCTAGTTGTTTTTTTTAATAGTTTTCCATTTTCCCTGACTACATCCTCAGAGGTTGTACATATAAAGAGACTGGGGTGTGAGATTACAGTCCCCCACAGCAGGACCCCCTTGCAAAACATTGATTTATTGCTTTTTGTATTTGTGTCATTTTGTTGTGTGAGTAGAGATTACTTATGCTTATAATTTAGATATTTCAGATGCATCGTTTTGCATCTTGACTAGGGGAGATGGAATGTTTCATTATAGACCCAGAATTTCATAATGTAGCAGGAAGCCTTGTTTTTTTAAGTAGAGATTAATCTTTGTTTTGTTTTTCTTCACTGTATACCTAACTTTTTAAGTAACTTTTGTTTTTCAGTGATTTAAATAAGGTGATATACTCACATTTATCTGTGCATTTTCAAGAATTGTATACATAATATGTGCATTTCACAAAGCATTACCTGGGGTCGGGGGAAGCCTGGCTGCAGGAGGGGGAGGCCCTTATCCATTATTCTGCCAGGGCTCCATTTGATCATGACTCGGCTCTGGTTGAATATAAATTTTTTTTTTAAAATGGAATTAATTTCATGGCTGGCTTTGGACCCCCTAGACCTGTGGATCACAAGCAACTACTCAAACACCCATATTGCAATCCACCGCTGTATTTGATCTGACAAATGAGCATGAGAGTAATGATAATACTCTTAGCAGGGATGCTCCAGTAATAGCAGAAGAAAATGATAGAAATCCCTACATTGCATTCTGCTTTATAAAACCTATAAAGATCGGGTGATAATATGTGGATAAAGTAGATGAGTTTTAAATGAGTCAATGTGAAAGCCTTACTTTGTGTTTAAACCATCCTGTGGCATTTTCAGATTGTAGCAATATTCTAGACCCAGCCAACATTAACTCCCATCGCTTAGTTTTTACTGGTAGATCTCATTTGTACCCCACATAAGTATTAATGATGTCTACATAAGCACAAATTCAAGATGAAAAAGGGAAAGTACTGAAAATTTAGTAGAACACAATGCAAGAAGGAAGAAAAAGAGGAGACGATACAAAGTGTAACATCAGATGTGAAAAATAAGGGCAAGTCAAGAGGAACACAACTAAGACATAGGAAGTAATTTTATAAAGAATCACTAGGAAAAGAGAATAAATGTAGAAAAAAAGGAGTGAGTGTTAAAAGATAAATTCCAAAAAGCATAACTGTTAATCCATGGTGGTGCAGCAGTAGCATTGTTGCCTCACAGCAAGAGGTTCTCCCATTTGATTCTTGGCTGGAGCGCCTTCTGTGTGGAGTCTGCATGTCCTCCCTGCAGTCGAGTGGCGTTTGAAAGACATGCGTAGAATTGGCGTGCCTTCGCTAAAGGTTGGACATCTAGCTGGCACCTCGGCACCCATAAAAAATCTACTGCCAATCATTATTGGACCGGAGTTCCGCTGTGGCGACCCTTAACCGGGAAAAGCCAAAAGAGCAACAACATTATAGCAATAACTGACAACATATGCTGAAGATTTACTCATGGTTGGTGTGGTTTAATCATGAGTTCGAAGCCCAATTGATTAAATAAAGCCAACTGTGGGTAAATCTTCAATATACCACACCACAGTGTCGGTTATTGCTATTATACAATGACATTATTTAAAAAAAAAATACTTTTCTTAATGTCTTTGCATAATGCCTCTGTGGTGCCCCTCTGCGTTTTTTCAGTATCCTGGGGCTTTTCTGATGTACTGCGCATGTGTATGGGACTTACGTTCCCACGCTTACGCAGTACATCAGTGCTGTGCAAAGGAAGCAACTGAGAAACTAAGATCTCAGCTACTTTTTTTTTTTTTTTTTTTTTTTTAATAAAAGAAAAAAGAAACCGGTAGACTTTTAACGTTCAGGAGAGCCAGGACAGAGAAAATAAAAGTATAATCAGGTATGTTGCTTTAGTTTTGCAGAATGTACCTGATTATACTTTTATTTTTCTCTGCGCCTTCTCCCTTATTCATATGAGGTCTTTGGTTTTGTAAATTTATTCAAAAAAGAAACAAAAATAACAATATTATGAGATATCCTAATGGAAAAAAGTCTGGGCGACCGGACCTTTTTCCATTGGTATATTCTCGGATTTACAATAGACATGCTGGTTGGGCTGACCAATCAGCGTGCTCTTTTTTTTAACATTACTGGCCAGTCATTGTATTATACAGTAATTAAAAAGTGAAAAAGGATAATTCAGCTCAGCAATCAGCCTACTCCCCAAAGAAAAAAATGTTTATCTAATGTCTAAAAACACTGGGTTCTAATTTTGGCAAAGACAAAAGCTTCAGCAGCTGAGTTTAAGATAGACATGAAACTGTATCCCTGGACTGAGCATCATAATTTCAGAAGAACAAATTAGGATTTTGGGCCTCATAATTATTGAGACTTGCTTATCTGTAAAACGTTGATGCAGACAGAACCCAAGTTATTAGTGTTGTTAGAAGTCATCACAGAGTATTTGTATTTGGTTAGTGTCTCTGATATATCATTAGTCATGGAAAATTAAAAACAGAGATTTATATTACAGAGATCAATAGGAGAGATAATACAGTGCAAGCCATTGTTGAGTGATTATTGGAAGAGGCTCCTTCCTGCTGTTCCTATAGTTACAAAGCAATACTGAAGGTGTTCCACCAGGACTAAACATTCTTTCAAAACATTTTTGTAGTTTATCTGTATAGTACAGTGTTGAAAAAAAGGCTTGAGGCCTGTATAACAAATATGTGTGCAGTCAGGTTTTCTTTGCTTGTTGAAAAGGATTTTCCATTTGTGAAGTCTCTACTGACAGTGGAATCGCTGGCAGAAAAGCTCCAGAAGCATTGAAGTACTCAAAGTCAGTACATGTGAGCTTGAGATACCATAAAATAACATGCGGTATTTGATTCAAAGCATATGAAATGAGAGAATTACATATATCATAGGTACACAGTAAGTATTATGTTGGTACACTGTTGGCAAGGTTATTTAAGAAAAAAGATGTTACATCTGTGTACATGTCAGATGACAGCATTTCATGAGCATAGCCAGGAATTTTGGAATGGTACACAAACTTCCAAAATATAGCCCTCCTTCCCATCTATAACAATAAGAGCAAAATATAGTCCATGTTTCTGCACAGCATATGTTTTCAATCTTCTTCTTTTTTAGGCTTTTCCCGGTTAGGGGTCGCCACAGCGGATCACCTGTCCGCTCATGATTGGCAGTGGAGTTTTACGGTGTTGAGTTGCCAGCCTGGCGCCCATATGTTTTCAATAATGAAAGTAAAACTGTTGAAATTACAAAACATAAGCTAAAAACCCTTTTAGCCAGCATGATACTCTGAACAAATATTTAACAAAATGTCTAACTTAATACAATAAAGGCTTGGTATATATGCCAGTGTTTTTTTTTTACTTTAAATACTATCATATTTCATTGATCCAAATGCATACATAACTTCAAACAGTGTATGTTGTGGCATTCATGCTTGACTACTGTATTGAGTAGTTGAAGAAAACTTCCCTAATCCAGCTCCATATATGTAGAATGATAAAGCTCTGACTATGGTCCAGATGACCAAATTCAGTTACCAGCTCAGGCATTTGTTGACACTGGTGTAGTGAGGATGGGCATGTCTATTCTTTAGGAGCAGGAGGTGATCCAGGACCATCCAATGTTACAACTCCTTAAAGGAAATAAGGCACTGTAAAGGACTGCCCAGGGGCAAGAATGAGCTACCCATAATCACAGCTGCAACGAAGGATGGACTTACAAGCAGAGAGCACAGTGGCTGTCATGATGGTACTGGTCTCTTGTTTCTCACTCACATGTGGGTTTAAGGTCCATGATAAATATGCCTTAATTGCTGAGATGTCAGTGAAGGGGCAAATCACCAGTGAGGCTGCCTCTATGTAAGCCTCCTCTGACCAGTTTTTGTCCTTACTGAGATAACAGTACAAATGGGCTTGACTGACAGTAGGCTTGATGGTTGTCAAGAGTAAGGAGGGGGCACAAATAAAAACAAAATCTGCCTGACACACAACTGACAACAACATAAATCAAAATTCAGTGAGCAACAATAAAATTGTAACTTTTCAAAGACAACAACATTTTAAAACATGGCTGATGCAACTAGTATATAATCTCAAGAGGGTTATGAAAAACAAATAAAGAACTTCTACTACATAGGGACTACAAATTAAATTTGTATCACTAAAACTCTAAGTATTGTAGGTTCTTAGGTTAGTAGGTATACACTAGGCTGATGACCACCAGGGCCTTTACAAGCCTAGCCATGCAACCCATCCCAATTGTATCCGTATGTATCATGGGTGTCTATTAGGAGGGGGGTATGTTAGCAAGTTTCTAGAGGTTATGTGGGGGGCATGTTAGTTTGGGCATTACTGTCTGCCTCTGTGTATCAGAGACATGTGGGCAAGACACGGGGTGAATTTCCAATTTCCCATCCATTGGTCAAAATTATGCTTAAATAGGGTTAGGGATGGACTCTACTTAACATGGATGGACATAGCAGAATCAACTCAACTGAGCCTCAGGGTATTATTGCTCAATGCCATGATCCTACACAACAAACTGCACTCCCTCTGAGCCCTCCTCACACTTGAGAATATAGACATCTGTGAAGTTACCAAGATATAGCTTAAAGTGGCAGAGAGTACCCTGGCAATGCAAGATTTCACCGCCTTCCACATTTTTATATGAGTAGCTGCATAGACAATGGCTAAAGGTGGAGGTATCTCAATATACATTAGTAACAAGCAAACCTCTAGGGTGGTCAAACAAGATGTCATGCTGTAGTTTCTCCATGTGCAGGTCATCATAGACAAAATCCCACCATATCCTAGCCAGCTATAGGTCAGGATCCATGTCCCGAGAAGCTTACAATGTGTACTTGGACCAACTGCAGACACTCACCAACCAATCTAACACCCTACTCACAGGAGACTTTAATTATCCCTCTAAAAATCGTGAATCCTACACAGTCTCAAATCTGTAGGCACAGAGATTGCTGGACTTCATAAATGCAAATACCCTTGACTAAACAGTGAATATGCCTACTAGAGGCTCCAACATACTGGACCACATGCTCAAAAATATGGTAGAACACTGCACGCCCTACCAATATCTTGTCCTCCATGGTAAGGTCCGACCATAACGTTGTCTCCTTCAAAATTAAAATCAACTTCATAATTCCATTAAAACCAGTAACAGTTAGGAACTATGCCAAGGCAAATTACTTTTTATTAAGTGATTGTTTGTCAAAATGCAACGCCCCTCCAAACCCAGAGAAGACAGAAGTCCTTGCTGAATTGCTCTTAGAAACTCTGTATAGCTATATCTATAGCTACATAGAGGCTGCTATACCCAGCAGAAGTTAGCCCAGGACTTACCCCAAAAACAAACCACCTTGGTGCTATCCCAGATTAATCAGGATATACAACAAAAGGGAAAAAAGTATGGTAAATATCAGGAAAGGTAATTCCCATAAAGATAAAAACACTTTCATCAAACTAAATAGGCAACTAAGAATGCTAATTAGGTCAAGAAAGACAACTTTGAGGTTAAGAGATTGTCCCAGGAGAAAGATACCCACAAGGCCTTCATCAGCTATGTCAGAAACCTCAACGGCTGCACACAGCAATGTGCTGAGCTGGTGGTTAATGGTGCCACATTCATCAAGACTGCCGATACAGTGAACCTGTTAGTGGACAAATTCAGTTCATAGGTTCATTGGGAGGTACTAGGCTATTGGCCCTAGGGCCTATATAAGCCTAGCCAAGAAGATACCCTGGCTTTCGCCACCCAAGAAAATTATTTACCTGTGCCACTGTCAAGCAGAGCCTTAGAAGTGATTCCTGGGGTGAATTTCCTATTTCCCATCCAGTCATCAAGATTTTTCTTGAAGAGTGCTAAGGAGGAGCTTTGTTTGATATAGATAAGTAGTTTGTTCCAGAGTATGGGAAATCTCTGGGAGAGGAATCTATCCCTCCAGCATGTTCTGTTTATTGTGGTGACAAAGTTTAGGATCCTAGAGCATGTAGCGAGGAGGAATTGGGATTTCTTTAAGTGGAGCATGTCCAACAGCTCTGGGTTTGACATAGCTTTGTATGTTAGGCAGAGATTGCCTCTAAGTAGGCGATATGCGATGGAGTAAAGCTGGAGATTTTTGAGACGGTCTGCATAGGACATCTGTTTGAGGCCGGTAATCATCTTTGTGAGGTATTTCTGTGGTCTTTCCAGTTGTTGTAGATGTCTTGTGAGGTACATACCAAAAGGGGCATTGTACTTTATAATGGGTCTAATGAGTGATGAATATAGGGGAAAAATTACCTCTTTTTTCCTGGATGAGAAACCTTTTGTGATGAGGTGTGCCATGTAGAAGGACTGACTACTGTGGCGATGTGATTATCAAAGGAGAGACTACTGTCCACCTGTGTCCCAAGGTCTCTTATCACACTTTTTGTGTTAAGTTTACTACCGCCTACGTGGTACTTCATGGGTACAGAGTTTTTACCAAAGGGGATGACAACGGATTTTTGGTATTGAACTTGAGGCCATGGCTTTGACACCAGGCATCTGTCTCAGTGAGGCCCTTTTGTAGGATGTCCACATTGTTAGGAGTTTTGATTATTGCTCCTAGTTTGCAGTCATCTGCAAACTTCATTAGCCAAAGACCTTCTGTGTTAGCCTGTACTTCAGAGAAGTAGATACCAAACAGGAGAGGACCCAGGACTGAACCTTGTGATCCTCCACATGTCACTGGTCTGAAGTCAGATTTGGAGTCTGCTACTTTCACAGTGTGAGTTCTATCAGTGAGCCAGCTGGCAACCCATCTTGTGACATAGGGATTTATACCTAGTTTAGTGAGTTTATCTATAATTTCAGAGAGGGGGATGATGTTGAAAGCCTTGACAAGATCTAGATAGGCTGAGTGAACCACTTTACCCTCGTCTACAGCTTTGGTGACTGCTTCAAAGAAGTCTATCAGGTTTAGGAGACATGATCTGCCTTTTACAAACCTGAACTGGGTGGGGTCCAGAGTTTGCAGATTACCAATGTCTTTGTTTACAAGTTCCATGGTGATTCGTTCCATGGCTTTGCAGACCAGGCTCGTTATACTAATGGGGTGGTAGTTCTCAGGGTCCGTGGTGGCTCCCCCTTTGTGGAGTGAGATAACCATCACTGTGTGCCATTCAGTGGGCACAAAGCCTGAGGTGAGGCTATGATTGGACATAGTACTCAGGTGGGGTGCCAGTTCGCTCTGTAGTTTGTGTAGAACGCAGCCTGGGATGTTGTCAGGTCCCATGGATGCTGTGTTCTTGGCTTTGGAGAGTGTGGTTTTTACCTGTGCAGCTGTGATTACAGGAACTTTGCATTCTTCCAGTATAGAGATGGGCCCTTTAGGGGGTGAGAGGGGGGTAAAGTTAGCATTGGACCTATCTGCCAGGATGTTGGCAATATCAGTTGGTTCTGTATATTTAGTGCCATTGTGCTGTAACTCAGAGCAGATCTGAGTGTTGCCATTGAGATTCTTGACATAGCTATAGAATGCTTTGTGGTTGTCTTTAGAATCAGTGGCAATTTTGTTTTCATAACTAGCTTTGGAGGATTTTATGAGGGATCTCGGTTTCTTACTGAGGTTGACCAGAGAGTTTCTCCAGTCATGGGATTTTACTCTTTTTTGCAACAGTTTCTTTCTTCTGTTGTAGAGTTTGTTTATGGCAGAGGACCACCAGATTGGCTTCATTTTTTTGGAGGATAGCATCTTTGTTCTGTTAGGGATAGCATGATCCATGCACTCGTGTAAGTGCTTATAAAGTGCAATTCTGTAGGATTCAGCAGTCGTACCTCTATTCTCCATCTGCAAGGGTGTTGTGAAGTTTGCCACTTCTGCCATAAGAAGCGTGAAGTTGGCTTTGGAGAAATTTTTTACGTTAGTTTCCCTAATGGGGGGTGTGGACGGGATGTGGATGTCTAGGGTGATTAGCTTTTGGTTGGATCTGACCAATGAGGAACTGGCCTTTGGTGTGGAACACCAGTCACCCATGCTGGTAATGACCAGGTCTAGGATATTGCTGCCACTAGTGGGGGTATGGATAACTTGATCCAAGGCATTGGAATTTATGAATTCCAGAAAATGTTGAGCAAAAGAGTTGGTACATGAGTAGTTTTCCCAGTTAATGGTGGGATAGTTGAAATAACCAATTATTAGGGTGTCAGGGTTGTACCCTAATATTTTCTAGTGTATCTAGAAATGAGGAGTGGGAATCCTGAGGCATGGTGGGGGATCTGTAGCAAGCTACAATTTGGATTGTGGTCTTGCCCAGAGTTAGTTGCACTTGGATAATTTCGGATGCATTATGCTGAGCAACTAGCCTGGAGGTGTGGGTATCCTTAATAAATATGGACATGCCTCTGCCTTTAGTGTTTCAGTCCAGGTTAGGTGGCCAAAAGGTGTGGCATGAATTATAGCCTAGTAATGCAGGGGTGCTCTCTGTAGCCTTGAACCAAGTCTCTGACACTGCACAGATGTCGATGTTCTCCATTTTAAGGAGTGCCTCGAGTGAGTGCATTTTGAGGTTTAGACTTCTAGCATTAAGTAGCATTACCCTCAGATTTTGCTTGCCTGTACCTGTTACAGTGGTGAATTTGTCATTTGAACCTTGCCTAAAAAAGGCACTATAGGGGTGGCAAGAGCCTTAGCCAGTATCCGGAATCCCAAAGGTGACAAGTGTGGGCCATCTCTGGCAAAGCATCGTGGTCTATCGATCATGTCATCCCAGGCAGACAGATACTGGATCCCCTTTGAATGACACCAGAAGCCTAGCCAATTGTTGAAGTCAATCATTTTGTCCTTGTACTGTGGTATCATTCTGGGTGATGGCAGGATGCTACTCAGGACCAACTTTACCCCATCTCACCCCCCAGCCACCCCCAAAAAAGTACCATCAAACATAACCTTTCAAACTATAATTAGGGAGTATGCCCTGGCTGCATTCTCTAAAGTAAGAACATGGCCTCAGTAGGCCAAAATAAAACGTATCAGGACCCCTGGAATCATTATTTAACTATAACCTTAAAACAGGCTTTGTGCCATGTGAATGGAGGACCGCAATGGTCATCCCCTTTCATAAAGGAGAACCTTCAACAGATCCTGGAAACTACAGAACCATTAGTCTGACTATCCTTATTTCCAAAGCCATGGAAAGAAGTATCATGGATATTATCAACAAGGATAAAGGGGACCTCCAGACACTGGATCCATTCCAGTTTGGCTTTGTCAAAGGAAAGTCATGCTTACTGAATTTGGTGGACTTCTTTGAAAAGGTCACTAAGACAATGGATGAGGGGAAATGGTGTGTACTAACTACCCAGATCTGGCTAAAGCATTTGATACAATAACAACTCGGACATTGTCAACAAACTTATGGAACCAGGTATAAACCCCTTTATAGCATGCTAGATAGCTAGCTGGCTCACTAATAGGACTCAGGAGATCAAAATCAGTGAGGCTACGTCAAACAAAGAGGCAGGTCACCAGTGGAGTCCCCCAGGACTCTGTGCTAGGCCCACTTCTTTCTGGCATCGACTTCTCAGATGTCAAAGCCAGTGTTCAAGGCCACTGGCTAACCAAGTTTGCAGATGATTGAAAATGGGAATCAAGTCATTGAATCCCCGCAAGGTGAGAGCACTCTTCAAGAAGATGTAATACAAAAAAAAAAAAAACTAGTGCCAAAACTATGGCTTAAAACTTAATGCCAATATATGCATTATAGTACCTTTTGTGAAAATGCCAAGATATGCATTATACTACCTTTTGTGAAATCAGCCACCCCAGGTAACTATTTCATCAATAAAACACCCCTAAAAGTTGATTCATTAGTCAGGGATCTGGGAACTCATGTAGGTAGTAACCTAGCCTTTGGCCAATATGGTTCAAAGTAGTCAGAAAATTCTTCTGTGTTGCTCAACATATAATCAAGGGCATGACATCTAGGTCCAGAGAGATTATGATACCACTGTACTCAGCACTCATCAGACCCATCAAGCAGTATAATGCCCCCTTCAGCATGTACCTGACCAGACACATGAAGCAACTGGAACAGGGGATTACCTGTAAGTAGATATTTAAACAAATCTGTGAGTTAGGGGAAGTACTCTGATACAACAGCCAGACCACAAGGCAAAACCAAATGAGCTCACAAAAATATCTACTGAATGAAGTATGCCAAACCCCACTAGCTGTGGACATACATGTTTTGACCATTTTATCGGCCTTGACAGCACAGCATAAGTAGATAGTTTGACTATACTTCAGAAACACAGAGTTTTTAGACCCAGCTGATGCCTATGAAGATTAAGGTGCCTGCAAATTATCCCAACAAGACATCAGATGTTTCAGCTATATGTCCACAACTAGTGCGGTTTGACTTTATTGGCTGTATGTAACCATAAAGACATGAAAAGTAAAAAAAGGTCATGGACATTCAGGAGTCATGTAGCTGAAACACTTGATGTCCTTAAGGGGTCATTTTCATATATCCCATGGGCCTCCATTACAGAAGGTTTAAGCTATCACAGTGAAAACTCTAGCTTGGCTAGGTTTTTCCTTGAACGTTTTATAGAATGCTTTGCCTGTGTCATCTTTTTACCCATTGGTTTGGATGCAATACTATCTTTCACGTAAGGGCCAAAGGCTGGCATACATAAGAAATTCATTCAAGCTCAAAAGATTCAACTTCGGCAAAAATACAATAGTCTGGGTTGAAAACTATCTTAAAGACAGAACATTCCAAGTATATTACAATATCTTCCCAAATGTTACCTTTATTAATGCAGGTGTTCCCCAAGGCTCAGATCTTGGACCACTCTTTTTCTCACTATTTATCAATGCCGTAACAGTGGACCTTCCACACCTCAATATTACAATATATGCAAGAGGATATACTTCTTGAAGACACAAACAAAATATATCAATCTCCAGACAAACGCACAATCCAAATTTTCAGACCTTCGTACTTAGCTTCAGCAGAACAAATTACTAGTTAATACAGCCAAGATCAATGTCATGCTTTCTTATAGCGCAAAGATGCACCAATTTCTACCACAACTAACAATCAAAAGACTCAGAAGGTAATACCATTCCCAATGTTCAGCAGCAGAATTACCTTGGCTTGACACTGGACCCTCTTCTCACCCTCAGCAACACCAACAAAATTATTGGCAAAGTTCTTTCATATTTAATTAAAAATATGGTACAGAATTTCCCACGTATTATCCCTAGCTATCTGGAATTCAACTGCCAAAATATACTCTTTCCTAAGCTAAAATATCTGCTACTACTACTAGTCAGCACGCACTTCATCTATAACTCAAAACCTACAGACAGCAGAGCTAAAAATTTGCTTGCCTAGTTGATCAAAGAAAACACTATTGTGATGCATTGGCACCCGAAACAAGAGACATCCACTCTCCTTCTAGCAACACTAATCTTCAAATTCTTAAAACACTATATTGCCCTCCTCTCAAAAAGAAATTACCACTGAGAGACCAAAATTACTTTCTTAGGAACAGCCAAGAAAATGTTTTTATCCTTTTAAGACTCAAATTCAAACTTGTTATAGGTGAGAAAGTCTCCTCAAAAGCAGGGCCTGCGCTGTTGAACCATCTCTCAAGCAATAGTAATTGCATTGGTGCAGTAAAAGCATTTTTAAAAGCATTAAAATCCTACCTATTTGAGGAAGCCAAATGCTTACACTTTCCTGATACTGGTTAATGAACAGAACCTCACTAAAATCCCATGTGGTTTAATAACATTGTATATAACTAAACTAACTCTTCCTATGTATAAAATTTTGTAACTAATGTATAAATTTCCTTTCTTGTTTGAAGTGCTTTGTAGCATGATTGCGTTTCTGTTTTCTCTTAAACTGACATGCAATTTGGTTTTATTGGATTATATTATTTTTACTGTAAATCTTGTAACATTGTATCCAGGTTGTGGCTGAAAGGTGTCAATTGACCAGTCTACCTACCTAGTCAACAAATTGAAATAAACACAGAGATTTGCTGTAGTTAAAACTGCATGCTATTTACCTCAGACCATATTAATGGTAATTAGTATATTTAGTCTGTGGATGGCATAGGACAAGTCACAGAACAAACAGGACAGGATGAGACATTTAAGCACTGAACTATAAATTAATATCAAGCTTAAATATTAAATGTGTTAACAGGAGATAAACATACACTGACAGGTGACTGCCAACTAAAGACAAGTAGTTTTCCAAGAAATTTAAATAGAAAAAATAATGGTATGCCATTCTAATTGTTCCACTTTTTTCTTGTCAGACAATGCTAATCTTTATTCTGGCTATACTCTTTGAAGAAAATATTTCATCTGACTATACTTAATATGTGCCTAAGAACTCAGACTACATTCTATCTTTGAGGGTCTATTTCAAATTATCGAATGACCATTTAGTTTAATTATCGAAAGGATTTAGTGTAGAAGATTGAACTCTGATAATATCACATCAGGGTAGAATAATGAATCTCCAAATTAAGCAGAAACAAGTGGAGCAGGAAACATCCGATCAGTTTCCATATGAATATACTTTGGAACCTTCAGTAGGAAACATTATAAAAGTTCAGTTGGAGTTGCACAGTAAGGGAAGGAACTGTGGTAACTCTGATGCAGTCAATGTTGTAGAGTCATAGGCCACTGAGTTCCCATATAAAACAGCAATGGGCAACACAGGATGAAACTAAACAGAATATGGCACAGGAAGATGCTCTGGAACTTTCTGTAGAATTCCCGCAGGAAATGAAGAACAAAGAATGTGCTCTCAGTTTAGAAGAAAATGATCTAAGGAAAGAGTTGCTTGATTTAATAGAGATTGATAAAATATTAAGATAAATGAAAAAATAGACAACAGAAAGTCTATAAGTCCCACAATATCAGAAGTTCAATAAAACAATAAACACAGGCATGAGGACAACAAAAGGGCA
The DNA here is from genome assembly GCF_019279795.1 of Protopterus annectens. Taxonomy (NCBI): domain Eukaryota; kingdom Metazoa; phylum Chordata; order Ceratodontiformes; family Protopteridae; genus Protopterus; species Protopterus annectens. The sequence continues at coordinate 1,665,844,926 of NC_056737.1, forward strand.
ACAAAAGAAAGTCATACAGAACAAAGGATAATTTGTTATTAAATAAAGCCATAATGGAGAATTGTAAAAAGGGGGAGAATCTAAGGTATGGCATGGATAGACAACAAAAAAAGCATATGAAAGCATTCCATATTTATGGATAAAAGAGTGCTTACAAATATACAAGATACACCTTACATAGATCAATTACATTACAGTGACCATGAAACAGTGGCAAACAACTTGGTAGTTAAGCCATGATAAAGAACTAAATATTATCCCAGGGATAAATATTCAATGGGGCTATTCCAAGGTGACTCTTTGTCACCACTGTTCCTTTGTTTTGCCCTTAACCCTTTAAGCTGTCTACTTAACAAAGTAGGTCATGGATACAATTTGGCTCCCAGAAAACAACAAAGTGTAAAGAGTTCTCATCTTCTCGTTGTGGATGATTTAAACCTGTATAGTTCATCAGACAAGGAACTGAATGCACAACTGCAAGTAGACAAAACTTTCTTAGATGATGCAAGAATGTCATTAGGTCTTGATAAATGTGCAAAAGCAACCTTTAAGGCAGAAAAGCTGCAGTACCAAGAAAATATCAGTCTGGGACAAGACTGTGATATAAAAGAACTTGAGCAAGAGAGAGTGCAAAAATATTTGGGAATTGATGAAAGATCACCAATAAAACATGAACAAATGTGAATAAAACTTAGTAAGGAATATTTTAGAAGGCTAAAATTGATATTGAAAACAGTTCTGATGTCTAGAAACAAAGTACAAACTATAAACCAATTTGCTCTTACTGTTCTAACTTACAGTTTTGGGGTGACTGACTGGCCCCAAAAGGTATTGGATCAGTTGGGCAGGAAAACAAAAAAAATGCTTCATGCTTATCAAATGATGTATAAAAATCAGTGTATACCAAGATTATATACTCCCTATTCTGAAGGAGTTATGGGCCTCCTTGAAATTGATTACATGCATAGAGCTGCAATCATAGGACTGCATATATATTTGCTAACCTCACAAGACCCAAATATAGAGGAAGTTTTAAAACATGAGGATAACAAGTTTAAGATTACTTCCCTGCTTAGTTTAGCAGAAACATATTGGTTTCAAGCAGGAATGGAAATAAAACCAAAGGTAGATAAAAAATAATCAAGCAGCAACCAAATGTGTCAAAAAACAAACAAAAAAAATATAAGGTAAAGAATCAGATAAGAAGGCAAGAAATGTGGAAAAATGCATAAATACAGTTGCAAGTATAGAAAACTCCTGGAACAGCCTCATGTTGATCAGGATTTAACACAGTAATGGCTAAGGAGAGGTGAATTTAAACCAAAAGATGAAAGGTTAATATTAGAGTCCCAAGATAGTGGACTACATACATGTTGGTTTACAAAATCCACTGAACATGTCAGAGAAACAGACAAATGCAGGTTTTGTAAAACAGAATTGTAAAAAGTCGCACATCTTGTTGCTGGGTGTGATACACTAATAACAGAAGGTCTGTATACAGAAAAGCATAATAATGTGGCAAGACTGTTGCATTGGGGATTATGCAAACATTATAATACTGAAGTAGCTGAAAAACATTGGAAACATGAGCCACAAAGCATTATAGAAAATTATGAAGTTTACATCACATGGTGTCACCCATTCACAACAGTCCAAAAAATAGATGCAAGAAAAATAGATATAGTAGGCCATGAAAAGAAGACAAAAGTCATCGAAACTGCTACATCCAATAATTATAGTGTCTTATGTACAGAGAGTTACAAAGTCATAAAATATCAGGATTTGCTGGCAGAAACAAGGGTAATGTGGAAGAAGGATACTCAGAAGGTTCCAATGGAAGGAGTAATGGGTCTCATAAAAAAGAATTTACTGTAATATTTAGATATGTTACAGATACATGTAACTCCTTATAAATTGCAGAAGGAGTCAATTCTGGGCACATTGCGGGTGCTAAAGAACACTTTTGGCTAACATCAAAGACTGAAACAATAATGATTTCATTAACTTTAATCATATGTTGACTCAAGAATGGGGTAATTTCCCATCATGGTATTAGAAACCAAAAAGCCTTGAAGAAATTAAAAAGATAGAAACTACTTGCTCTAAGACATTAACAATAGATTTTTCAGAGTCCACTTCAAAAATGATAGATTTTGTGTTATTTAAAATAAAAATATGTATATTTGCACTTTACATGCTTTAATGGAATTTTGTTAAAAAATTATTAAAAAATGTTGTTTTTGGTCCACTAACCAAAAACACAAACACACTGGAACACAAAAATGATGTAAAACCTTTTATTGGACCAACATACGTTTTGCATTTACTCAAGCATTAGAGCTGGCATGAGCCCTTCATTTGGGAGTTAAGTTACTGATGTTAAATACAGTGCTTAAGTATCCATTTGTGCATAAAAGGGGAGTAACTCATTTATTTCTTATTAATTAAAAAAATTTCAAAAAATGCCAGTAAGTGTCTATCTTGGATGCTGAATATGGCAACTGCCTAAGAGGCAGACATTTTGTTATGGCCTACTGTGAAATTAAAGGTTCTCCCTGCATGTCATGTTAGAAACAGTGCTCATTTAGCAGAAAAGATAGCATATCAAGAGATGGCTCTGATACTTAATGAAATAATAAATCACAATAAGAAAAAATATGTAGGAAGATTAGTCAAATTCAGAGAAGAAAAACAAGAAGTCGCAATGAGTTAGTCTGTCAAAACCAGCAATCTTTATGAGATAGATTTTTCATTAACAGAAATTTTATACACACATTATATATATATATATATATATATATATATATATATATATATATATATATATATATATGTGTGTGTGTGTGTGTGTGTGTGTGTCTATGTAGAAATAATCTAATGTGAATAAAGTAGAAAAGTGGACATGAAAAATGTCAACAGAAATTAAGCACATCTAAAAGCAATGATTTTGCAGGGTGGCAAAAAAACCATGCTAATTAAATGACAGCTCTAAGATCATACTACAGTGGGGAAAGAGCATATACCTTTTACTTCTATAACACTGATTCTGTCAATATTCAGTTATAGACCTTTTTTTTTCAACTTTTTTCATGTTGACCTTATTCACATTAGATGAATTTCAGTTGAACCATATATATATATATATATATATATATATATATATATATATATATATATATACACACACACACACACACATATATATATATATATATATATATATATATATATATATATATACATATATATATAGCTAGATAGCTATATAGATATATGCATGTACACAAGGAAATCTGACCAATCAGCCACTCGTGTATCAGGTGAATCCCAGTCATGTCAGGAAGCCTGACCCTGATTCCAAAAACACTTGCACGTACACTGAGATCAGGTGTTTTGGAATCTGGTCCCTGTAGTAAGTCTGTTTATAGATACACCTTATACTGCAGTCACTTACACTGAGAGCACAGCGTTTGGAATCAGGGCATATTTACATTGAGAGCAACTCTTTTAGAATCTGGCCCTTTGTGTACAACATCTAAACCTCACATTCAGTCACAAACCCCCTTTTCGCTTACAGCCTTGAAAATCTCAATGGCAGCCATTTTACCATTACCTCTGATCTCAAATGAAAGAAACCATTGCAGTCAACTTCCACACATTTCTTAAAAAAAAAAGAAACAGAAATACCTTTCAGAAAACAGACTCTCCTGGAATAAAAAAAGAATACAGTGGAAACTGTAAATGTGAGGGCCCTACTAAAAAGCTAAAAACATGACAGTGAATTTATGCTGCTCAGATCCAAAAGGTAGCTGGGAAACATTTACAAGTGAAAATCATGCAGCAGCATATAGCAGATAAAGACAAGGGATTTTAGAAAGACTACCCTGAATATTTCATACCAAAATTACACAGTTAAAAATTATATCCTTGCATAGCAATCAAGTAGTTAAACTGGGCAACACTTTTTTTTAAATATTGTTTTCAACAAATAATCATAAGACTCTCAAAACTTAAAATTTTCATCTCAATTTTTCAATATATCGATGGACCACCATCACTTGAACTATGACCCTGAATTTGTAGAACTTGGGTCCAAAACATGAGTTACAAAAATGACTGTGGAACAATATTTACAAATGGAATTTCATTCCGACAAAAAAAAAATTGACAGAAGAGCCCCCAAAATGGCTGCATTAAAAGTTTCATACCAAAATTCCAAATAATTAATAATGTATAAGCCTGCATGACAATTATTTTAAAATGGGCAGAATAACTACAAAACATATAATAAACTAATAAACTAAAAATTCAAACTACAAAAAATAAAATAATAATACAGATGCACAACATTAAAAAAATGCAATAAAGTGCACTAAGACATCTGAGGGTATGCATGGTACCGATATTACCACATGCTCAGGGACTGTAAGGCATCCACCAAGTGGCCTTGTGTCTTAACAACACTCCTGAGCACATGATGATATCTGCACCATGTGTAGACCATTCTGGCTTATCGCATATATGTATATTTCTCTCTGTCTTTATCATGTGTTCTAGTGCGCTCTTGAACACATGATTTATTAGCCCCTGTGAAGACTGGTAGAGATGGGTGAAGGATGCCAGCCTAGCCAGACAGAATTTTATAGATAATTATATAATTTGTAAATATCAATGTAAGATACAGGCTGGTTTTCTTAAATGAAAGAATAGGCTGTTAAATGTTGAACTTCAACAATGTGGCAACATTGCCCCCTGCTGTAAAGAAAACTAAGTCAAGCATTTCACATCTGTTCTTTGAAATTAAAATTATGTCTTGTATGTCCTTTGATCTCCAGAGCTCGGAGACATTTGGTCTGGGCTAGCACATTCTTTCTATTGTTTTAACTTAAGGAATAATTACTAGAGTGTACATGTGAAATGTCTTTTATTGTTGTAGCTTCCTGAGCAGGTGTTCGCTAGCTGGGAACCCCAGGCTAAGTGTCAAAAATTATGTAATGTGTATACTGGGAAACCTAAGTGTGAAAAGTGATGTAATCTGGGCGGGCCCAGCAGAAATGTTTGTTAGTGATTTTAAAAACTATTGCTCAGAGAGAGACTGTAAGCATTTTTGTCTTGATATCCAACTCATCAGCACTCTGCCTGTTGTCTTATGTAAGTTATCTTAGACTTGTGTTTTCTTTTAGAGAGCTAGAAATTAGAAAGTTTAGACTAAGTGTTTTTCTGTGATTTCAGAACTGCACTACTGATTTATTTTAAGTATTTCTGTGTGATCTCTGAACTCTTGAGTAGCACTGACTGTGTAGTAGAAAGTATTGTCTTGTGGTTTTAATTATTTATTATTAAATATTTTAAACCTTTTAACTGTGGCTGGTTTGTGTAGAGATAAGTTAAGCTCTAAGAGTACATTGCATGTATATAAAGATCCTGTACCAGGTCACTCTAATAAACCTTGAGACTGTTTAGTCACATCTACCAATTGGATATTAATATTGCACAGTAATAATTGGAAACCCTTTTAAGGGCCTTTGGGTAGCTGAAAATATTAGCTGGGTGGTGACAGCCGGTACTACCGTGTAGTCTGCATAAAAGGGGCACAGCCCAGAAGTGTCGGTGTGGTTGTATAACCTCTTATCTCAAAGTGTGTTGTGTCAGCTACTTGGACAGGGACACGAAGCACAGGTTGGACAGAGAGGGTGCTGGGGATTTTAGTTTGCCCAGCTAGGCTGAGATCTAGACCCTATAACTGTGCCAGTGGGGAGTCTTATTGGGGACCTGGGGAGCAAGGGAGTGACCAGCCATGGACTGACTGTGACCTCTGTGTGTTCTTAAGGTAAATTGCACTTTACTGTGTGTATTTGTTATCCTTTCCTCCTATATGAGATGCTCTTTCTGGTGTTAGTGGTGAGGATTGAGGCTCCTTGATTGCTGGGCCAGGGCACGGCATCACATTTGTGTTTGGCAGTGGTGGGATATCCACATCAAATATTAATTAGTTGGCAAATACTAATTGGCTTGTAGTGGTGTGGGTAGAATGAATTCTGTAGCTTGTGTACAGTGAGCTTTGAAGGTGTTTTTGTACTCTAAAACAGCCACGCAGTGAATACTCAGAGTTCAGATCACAATTGTTTTATTTATTTTGTTAGCTTAGTTAGTCAGGGTGAGCAGGCAGCATGTGAGCAGAGGAGTATGGAAAGCTGACAAGGAGTCAGCTGGCGGAGATGTGCCAGGCTAGGGGACTGGTGCATGGAAACCTGACTAAGGCAGACCTGATTACAGCCTTAGTTACTGCTGCATCAGAAAACAGCAACCAGGACACAACCAGACTGGCAGTGGAGATGTAATTCCCTCAGAGAATAGACATCTCAACCTTTCTGCAGTGGACTTAAAAATCCAGCTGGAGCTAAAGAGACTTGAGTTGGAGGCTAGGAGTGTGGAATTAGAAGCAAATGAGAGACTGCGACATGTGCAGGCTGAAGAGAATGAGAAACTGTTACGTCTGCAAGCTGAGGAACAAGAGATGCAGAGGCAGCATGAGAAGGAGATGCTGACTCTTCACCAGAGTCATGGAGGTAATGGAGAAGGGAGTAACTGGACCCCATAGTTTCATAGTATAGTACTAGGCTATCTGCCCTAGGGCATTTATAAGCCTAGCCAGAGTGTATGTGGCTTTCGCCACCCCATGTAATGATACAAAAGTGTACAATTTAAATTAAATTTAGTTTACTATGCCTCTATCTAGCAATGACACAGAGATGACCCCCGGGGTAAACCTACGATCACCCATCCATTCGTCCAGATTTCTCTTGAAGAGAGTCAGTGAGGGGCTCTGCCTAACATGGACAGGTATCCTGTTCCAGAGTGCGGGAAGCCTCTGGGTTATGAATCTGTCCCTCCAGCTTGTCCTATTCATATTTGTGCTGAGGTTTAGATCTTCAGCTCTCGTGTCTCTGATGGATTTGGATTTTTTGAGGTGGAGCATGTCCATTAATTCTGAATTGGACATGGCCTTGTACGTAAGGCACAGATCACCTCTGAGCAGGCGGTATGCTACTGAATAGAGCTGGAGCTTTTTCAGTCTGGCAGCATATGACATATGCTGGAGACCCTTGATCCTCTTGGTAAGGTACTTTTGGGGTCTCTCCAGCTGCTGCAGGTGCCGGGTGAGGTACATACCAAATGGGGCATTGTACTCAATCATGGGCCTGATAAGGGAGGAATATAAGGGTACAATGACATCCTTTGATCTGGATGTGAATCCCTTCATGATAAGGTGGGCAAGGTAGAAGGTCTTTCTAACCACTTTGGCGACATGGGTGTCAAATGATAGATCACTGTCAACTTGGGTCCCCAGGTCTCTGATTACTTTTTCCGTACTTAATGGATTACCACCTATGTGGTAATTTGTGGGTACTTTGTTTTTTCCAAAGGGATGACTATACATTTTTTGGCATTTAGTTTAAGGCCATGACTCTGGCACCAGTCGTCTGTTTCTGTGAGGCCCTTCTGGAGGATGCATGTGTCAGCTGGTGTGTCGACTATGGCGCCTAGTTTGCAGTCGTCTGCGAACTTTGTCAGCCACAACCCCCCTATGTTTGCCTGCACATCTGAGAAATAAATGCCGAACAAGAGGGGTCCCAAGACAGAGCCCTGTGGGACTCCACTTGTGACTGGCTTAGAGTCTGACATAGCTCCAGCTATTCTGACTTTGTGGGTTCTGTCCTTTAGCCAGTTTGCAACCCATCTTGTGACAAACGGGTTTACATTTAAGCTGTTGAGCTTGTCGATGATGCCTGAGTGGGGTATTGTGTCAAAGGCTTTTGCCAGATCCAGGTAGGCTGTATGAACTGCTTTGCCTTCATTGATGGCTCTAGTGACTGTTTCAAAAAAGTCCACCAGGTTTGAAAGACAGGATCTGCCTTTTATAAAGCCAAACTGGGTAGGGTCAATTGTCTGTAGGTCCCCGATGTCTTTGTTTATGAGTTCCATAATGATCCTTTCCATAGCTTTGCAGACCAGGCTGGTCAAGCTTATGGGGTGGTAGTTTCCAGGGTCTGTAGAGGTGCCACCTTTGTGGATTGGGACCACTGTAGCTGTACGCCAGTGTTCAAGGACGTATCCTGTAGCAAGGCTAAGATTAAACAGTGTTCTTATATGCAGGTTTAGCTCCTCTAGGAGTTCATGTAGCACGTAACCCGGGACACCGTCAGGTCCCATGGATGCTGTATTTTTAGCTTTGCTGAGGGCAGCTCTCACCTGGACATCTGATATTTCAGGGAGGTTGCATTCAGCTGAGATATTTATTTCATCTTTTGGGGGAGAGGGAGGGGAGAAATTTGCACTGAACCAGTCTGCCAGTATGTTGGCAATATCTGTGGGTTCAGTGTATTTTTGCCGTTATGAACTAACTCTCTGCATATCTGAGGGTTTCCGCCCAGGTTTCTAACACAACTGAAGAAGGCCTTTTGATTATCTTTAGTGTCCTTAGTGATTTTTCTCTCGAAGTTGGCGTTTGATGATTTTATTAGCGAATGTAGTTTTTTGCTAGTGCTGATCAGGGATGCCTTCCCTTTATGGGATTTTGCTTTGTCTTGCAGTAGCTTCCTTCTCTTGTTATAAAGTTTGTTTACGGCTGGGGTCCACCAGATAGGATGCCTGCCTTTGGTGGAAAGGGTCTTGGTTTTATTTGGGATTGCATGATCCATGCATTCTTGGAGATGCCCGTAGAAAGCATTTGTGAAGGATTCAGCAGTGTGGGATGTGGTTTCCACTGACCCAGGGGGCTTGAAGGATACCATTTCAGTCCTAAGGAGTGTAAAGTCAGCTTTTGAGAAGTTTCTCACTGTGGTCTTTTGTGCTGGGGGTGGAGGTGGGATATGAATATCTAGGGTTATTAGTTTATGGTCTGATCACACTAGTGAGGGGTATACTTCCGGTGTTGAGCATTTTGTCCCCATGTTTGTGATGATCAGGTCAAGTATATTATTTCCCCTTGTGGGGGAGGTGACTAGTTGTTCCATCGCATTTGAGTTGATGAATTCCAGGAACCTTTGGGCAAGGGTGCTGGGGCTTGAGTAATGCACCCAGTCTATGTTTGGGTAGTTAAAGTCTCCCAATATGATGGTATTTGGTGAGACATTCATATCTTCCAGTGTCTTCAGGAAGGCTGAATGGAGTTCCTGAGATTGCGAGGGTGGTCTGTAGCATGCTACAAGTTGTATAGCAGTTTTGCCTATGGCTAGTTGCACATGGATGGTCTCCGATGCTTCATGCATTGCCACTAACCTGGAGGTGTGGGTGTCTTTAATGAATATGGACACTCCCCCTCCTTTTGTGGTTCGGCCCAGGTTTTGGGGCCGAAATGCATGATAAGAGGTATAACATGGTAGGGCTGGGGTGCTCTCAGGAGCCTTGAACCAGGTTTCAGTTACTGCACAGACATTGATGCTCTCCATACTGAGGAGTGCTTCGAGAGCCTGCATCTTGAGATTTAGACTTCTGGCGTTGAGCAGCATTACCCTTAGTTTTTTCCTTTATTGTTTTCTAAGGTGGTGGGTTTGTCTTTTGAGCCTTGCCTAAAAAAGGCACTATGGGGGTGGCAAGAGCCTTAGCCAATATCTGGAAGCCCAGTGGTGACAGGTGCAAGCCATCCCTTGCGAAGCAGCGTGGCTTGTCCAGCATGTCATCCCAAGCAGACAGACATTGGATCCCCCTAGAATGACACCAGTAATTGAGCCAATTATTAAAGCTGATCATCTTGTCTTTGTATTGTGGCATCATTCTTGGTGAGGGCAAGATGCTGCTCAGGGTCAGGGTCATACCAGCCTGGGCTACATAATCAGAGAGCTCCTCTATGTCTCTTTTCATGTAGTCCAAGGAGGTACGTCTCAGGTCATTCACGCTGGCATGGACAATGACAGAGTCATATTTGTACTTGCTTTGGAGTGACCTGAGTGCTTGTGTTATGTGGCAGATCCTAGCTCCCGACAGGCAGCTCACCATTACCCTCTCTTTGTTCAGCCTGGTAAGCGGTGTCTGACTATAGAGTCACCTATTACTAGTGTATCAGGCATGGTGTTTCGCCTTAAGGGCTGTGATTGTTTGGCACACTGACTTTGTGTATTATGTGTTGCTTGTGCAGAGTTATGAGGTGGTGTTTTCTTGGACATCTGCTTTGGGAGCCTCTGTTGTTTCGGTAAGTTTTTTATTAGAGCCTCCGAGTATGTCTTTGTGTTACTATGTGTTTGGTTTGCAGTTGTGGTTGATTTATGTGAGACTGGGTTTGTTGTGTGTGTGGTTACCTTCTCCTCCTGTCTGGTCTTGCTAGTCCTGTGTTGAGAGAGTTCAGCCTCCAGTTTGGCTATATAGTTGCATCTCTCACATGTGTTTGTGTTTGTTGGGACGAGGAGAGGGTTGTCTGTGTACATGAGGCAATTGTAACATTGTCTCAGGATTCCCAGATTAACTAGCTGAACTGGAGAGGACGTCAGTAATATACCACTCGACATGCCAGAATAGTATAAGGGGGTGATGTGTAACTGGGTCAGAGAGAGGACTTTGAAGGGAAGTGGGTATTAGCATGGGTTGTAGGTGGATGTAGTGCTTACGTTAGTTTAAGGGTGCTTCACTTAAAAGAAAGGTTTTAGGAGCAAGTGCTAGGCTTATGATAAAGCGAATAGACTGATTTTGTTGAAAGTAGAGCTTTCTTAAGGGAAAAATTGAAGTGCAGACTTGGCAGAACCAGGAATAGTTTAAGCCTGTTTAACCGGCGCTGCGCTATGCTGTCAGCAAAAGCCGTGCAAACGCGGATTTTAAACAGGGAACTTCAAAAGAGCTGGAAATGTTCCAAAATGACCAATTACTACAAGCTCTTGTGCTGAGGTCACTCCTTCAGGGACAGATAGGCTGCTCAAGGCTCCCCACTCCCACTGGTGAGCAAAGAAACTTCCTTCTATCCAAGTAAGGCAATGGACAACACAGGAACTACACCACAGTCCAGAATACAGCAAAGCCTGTATACTGGTCTAAACTAGTCAGAAAGGCGGGAAAAAAAGGATATTTTTTTTTTGTTTTTGTCTTTTAAGTTAAAAAGTACACAGAAATGCAGGAAAAACAGTAATAAATCACTTACACAGGTTAGCTCACTTTAGTGGGTAGCCTCAACAGTTAAATTTAACAACAAACTTTCGACCAAATGTAACTTTAAGTGCAGATAATGTACAATGCAAAAAACAGGTAATAAAGCAGTATAAACTTGTTCAAAGTAAGAAAAGGAAAGTCTCTCAGGTAAAAACAGCAAAAAAATACTTAGATCAGGAAAGTAGTTGCTTTTCTCAGTTCTCTGCTGCTAGCACCACTCTGCAGGACCACGAGGAGCTGTTTCTGAGTAGTATAGCCAGAAAAAAAATGCTCAGGGGTGGATTTTAAACAGGGAACTTCAAAAGAGCTGGAAATGGTCCAAAACAACCAATTACTACAAGCTCTTGTGCTGAGGTCACTCCTTCAGGGACAGATAGGCTGCTCAAGGCTCCCCACTCCCACTGGTGAGCAAATAAACTTCCTTCTATCCAAGTAAGGCAATGGACAACACAGGAACTACACCACAGTCCAGAATACAGCAAAGCCTGTATACTGGTCTAAACTAGTCAAGAAAGGCGGGAAAACAAGGATTTTTTGGGGGTTTTTTTTTGTTTTTTACATTAAAAAGTACACAGAAATGCAGGAAAAACAGTAATAAATCACTTAGAAGCACAAAAGGTCAGTAAATTTCTTCTGTAGTTTAAAGAGGGGGATAATTTTGATAGTTTCATTCATATGTTTGAGAGGGTATGTAAACAGTATGAAGTTGACCAAGGGCTCTGGGTACGGTTACCGACCCCCTTACTCCATGGTAAAGCTGTAACTGTTCTGTCCAAAATGTCTGACATTGCATGTTTTGATCATACTGCTGTAAAAAATAGTCTTTTAGAACTGTTTAAGCTAACACCTGAAATGTACAGGAAAAAGTTTTGTGAGCATAGACGCAAGGCAGATGAAAATGTGTCTGAATATGTTGCTGAATTGAGCACTTATTTCCATAGGTGGGTGAGTGGATGTCAGGTCACCACTTTTGAAGGGCTAGCAGACTTTTTGGTGAGGGAACAAGCCCTTAGTACTTTGCCTGAGGACATGAGGATCTGGTTAGCTGATAGACAGTTTGCTACTTCCGAGGTGTTGGGGAAGAAGGGAAACCTATACCTGGCAAGCAAGGCAGCCTGCACAGGAAGGGGACCCCCAGTACTGCTCATGAGTCTAAAGGAACCCATGATGGGCAGCACAGACTGCCACAACAGAAGCTGCCAGTAGCAGGGGAAGCCACTAGTCCAGGTACACTTCCAGGAGCTAGGGTTAAATTTTTGAATGCAACAAGTGGGGCCATGTGGCATACAGATGTCCATGGAGGTAAGGTGGGGAACCAAAGGTGAGGGACCCAGTAAGTGGGAAAGACAAAATGCCAATAGTAGGTTATCTTGAGATAACAGGGGTACTAAACTACCATCATGCAGATGTCCTGAGAGGGAAGGATTTGGATGAGACAGTACCATGTGCTTATGCAGTCAGGCTAAGAGACAAGCATGTGGGTCTGGTAGCCTGGGGGAGACCCAGACAGACTGCATACTTGCAGCCAAGACTGGTGAGGTGGTTACTTCAGGGAGTGAGCTATGCTGTAGCAGTGAGACTGAAGGTGAGCCACAGCTGCTTGTGGGTACTGATGATCCCTTGGACAGAGTGACTGCAAAGGTAGAGATGAGTAGTAGTACCCAGGCTGACAGTGAGGCACCACTGTCAGAGGATGCCAGACTTCCTGTGGAAGGGAAGCTGGTAAGGGTTACAAGGAGAGAGTTGAGACAGGCTCAGCTCTCAGACCCTATATTGCAAGGCCTGAGGCAGGTAGCTAGGGAGGCACCTGATTCTCAAGGAAAGGGGGAATCTGTATACTGGGATAAAGGGTTACTATACAGAGACTGGACCCCTGAGGGAGGGCTAGAAGGTGAGGGAGTACAGCAGATGGTAGTGCCTAGATCCTACCATCTGGTGCTTCTAGCCATAGCCCATGATATTCCCTTTGCAGGTCATATGGGCATAAAACGTACAAAGAGGCGTATTATGCAAAACTTCTACTGGTCTGGAATTTCCAGATATGTAAAATGGGTATTGCAGGACCTGTGAGCAGTACCAAAAGGTAGGCAAGGCAGGAGACAAGGTGAGAGCTCTGTTGATGCCTTTGCCTGTGACTGAGGAGCCATTTCAGAGGGTAGCTATGGATATTGTGGGTCCTCTGAGTACCCCAAGTTCCACAGGGAAAAAGTATATCCTAGTGGTAGTGGATTATGCTACACGATACCCTGAGGCAGTGGCTTGGCCCTCCATTGAGGCAGAGAAGGTGACAAATGCTTTGTTAGAGATTTTCAGCAGGGTAGTTTTCCCAAAAGGCATACTGACTGACAGAGGTGCCAATTTCATGTCAGACCTGCTGGCCAGGGCACGGGCGTCACAGCCTCTGTGTATTGTACACTAATTGATAGCTGATGGAATAGTTGCTTGTCCTAGTGATGTAATGCTTTGTGTTCATACAGCACACTAGTAGTGTCCATAATTCACATATATGTATGTATATAAGTCACCTGTATCACTGCTTTCTGCATAGAGACATCCCACAGGTCTATCTAGTACATAAGGGCAGGCACAGTGATACAATCTGTGTCTTAACAACCACATATCTAAAAGGTTCAGAGCACTAACCTCCCATCTCTCCCACTCATCCCTTAAGTATTACAGGTGACTCAGTTAACCACTGAAGCCTTAGCTGATGATGATATCATGAACACATGATTTATTAGCCTCTGTGTGTTGTACACTAATTGATAGCTGATGGAATAGTTGCTCGTCCTATTGATGTAATGCTTTGTGTTCATACAGCACCCTAGTAGTGTTCATAATTCAATGATAATTCCGTGATAATGCAATTGCCCTCTACCTACCTAACCTGCTTATTACATGAATATATTCATTGTACATAATGTACCTTCCACCTTTATTTTCCCCTTTTCTAGGGATTAATCTTATTTACTGCCATCTTACAAATGTTAGTTTTTATACCATTCACAGGTGATTTACAACCTCTGTACAACTTAAACTCTGCACTACTTGTTCTCTTATCTGTAAGCATGTAACTATGTAATGTATGTTCTTCTATTTTGCTGTTATTCTTTGCTTAGTTTTAATATATAATATTACAATTTGCTTAATTGTACTATTTATACTATGTAATATGGAGCTTTTCCCCCCGGGCCTCCACTGAAAATGGGCCCCTTGAGCCAAGTGGACCTCCCCGATTATCAAACTGGAAATAAGTAAATAAATAAATGATGCCCATATGAGGCCCACAAAGTATGGCTGTACAGCAGTATAACACCATCTGTGGTCAAATCGGAAATATGGTAGGGCCTGTACTTGGCCTGCTGAAGTTTCAGATCTGCTGTTTGGTATCTCTGTGATGGAATTGCAGCAATATATTTGGTAGCTGCAAACTGTGCCTGGATTACAGCCATACATACTGAGGTTGAGTCATAGTCATATCAGGAACCAGCTGGGGTACTGGGCATCATCAATCATCATCATCATCCTCCTCCTCATCATGTTGTACCACTAACCCACCATACAGTGAGTAACTGTATATCAGATGCACTTTACTCATCTACCCTTCCTGGGTTCCCATTAGTAGTGGTCACGCCGTCAGTGAAAGTTGTGATTTCCCAGAATTGGCAGACGGTATGCCAAGCTATACAATTCATCAAATTTTGTGGGGGAAGCTACAATGTCATCCTGGACAATGGGTATGTGCCCACCCGGGAGTTATATGGACAGTGTCATTGTGTCCTAATAATGTGACTCGACGTGTATGTTGGTTTCATTGTCAGACCCTGACAGGGAACTTTCCTCAGTATATCTTTCTGCCCAGCTTGTACAGGTATGTTTGTACTAGTGGTGTGCCCTGCAGATACAAACACATAACAGTATTGTATGATAATGGTTGTCTCTCAAACACTTACCTATAGAAGTGGTTCTCTGACTCTGTGTATTCAATGTACCCATGCAAGAAAGAGACAGTGGTTAATGCAACCACTTTTTGTGGTTATGCTCATTACTGCAGTAGCGTTGTCGCCTCACAGCAAGACGTTGTCCCGTTCGATTCTCAGCTAGAGCGTCTTCTGCGTGGAGGCATACGTGAATGGGCGTGCCTTTGTTGAAGGTTGTGCGTCAGGGCTGGTAACGGCATGTAAAAATCCTCTACCAAACATTAGCGGACCAGAGTTCCGCTGTGGCGACCCCTAACCGGGATAAGCCGAAAGACACAACAACTGCAGTACGCCTTCTACAGTCTGGGTATATACCTGTCTGATCTCTTTGAGAAAAACATTGCAAATGGCTAATACTGGAACCCTGCACTATCTCCAGGTATGATGTCTGTCCCTTCAGAACCATCTGGCATGGATGGAAGAAATAATTCTTCCTCAGTAAATGTGGAGCTTGACAGAAGAGCACCCCATTTCTGTCCTTTCTGCCACTATGTTGCATGCTTTCTTTGAGGTTCTTCACATCATGTGATTTACATGCTTCCAGCACGGGGGTATGGTGCTGGTTCTTCTCATTCACAACACTGATATTATGCATCACTGTTTCCCCACACACATGATCATATAGAGAATGGTGGGTACCTTTTCTGTCTCTAATGGCCATCACCCACAAATCTGCAGTGCCTGTAGAAAGATGTCATTCTCTGTAGGGCTGAGTTTGCCCAACTTCTGCCATCTATCACCTTCTGTGGAACTGTGTATAACAAGGGGGAAGGAAAACTTAGAGTCGAAGGGCTTGTGGGGGTGAGCAGAGGCTACTATGTCACAGCAAAAAAGGCTGGCATAGCAGGATGATAACTGGATGATCTAGGATTGTATACTGATGGGGACCTCATTGTTTCTGCACACAACATAGAGCTGCATGGATGGAAGGTGATGGCTGTCCTGTATCAGTGGACTGCCTTCCTCTGCATAGTTTGAATGTGAACAGGTGCATGAATGCAGCCCATACAACTGTAGGTGCCAGTTCTAATGTAGGTAATTATGCCTACTAATTTTAATCCAGCAACTATTCAGTTACAGGCAGCAGTCAAAAGGAAATTCTCACTTGTGTGTGACACTGAGTATATAGCCCTTACAACACCAATGCAGTGCCTATTAACCTACCTCTTGTGGGTTATCTTCTATATACTTGCATCTTCTGTGCTGTTAGAAAGTAATTCAAGCTACTAAAACACGTCTCTTTTTCCTTGATGAGTGTGTGGCATCCAAAGTGATGAATCCTGTAAACGTCAGTAATAAGTACTAGATTTAGCCATATTTATGTTAATAAAGCTAGATTCCACCTTTCTGAGTGAATCATTTTTTGAAGATGGGAACCAGTGTCATGAGGCATAGCGACATTCAGCTGTATGTCATTGGCATGCCATGCACACACTGTCATCAATGATGCAAGCTGTTTATCTATGCTAGCTCCATATCTACAAGGCACTAGATTGCACTGCCCACAATTCAGAGTGCCATGTGGGCTGTGATTCTCATGCTGACATTTTCTTTTCTGTACATTCATGGAGATGACTGCTGATGCTAGTGCCCCACAGACAGCACCTGTCTGGTGTGCAAATGAGAGCAAAATTATAGAATCTCCTGCATACATAGTTCAGAGAATGACTATTTAAACATTAGACATGTCCTTTCAGGGAAATGGACATCTGCTATGACTTGGCAGCTATGCTGTCTAGGAGCGATTCAGTATCCCATATATAGATGAGCAGTGCAGGCAGTAGTATGATGATCTCTGCCTTGGAGAAGTCCATTTGCCAAAAAAAGAGGTTAGGCAAGGATTCCACAAATGGTATAATATTTACCATGTCCACCGTGCGCAGTACTGCTTTGAATAAATAGTTTTACGTTTTGCAGCAGGTGTCTTCTTGATTATCTAATTTTTATTTAATCTAACGTATTCCGGGATATTCCAGGCTGGTGGCATTGGGTAAATGCATGTCTACTGTGTGTGCCGTTGGTGGTAGCTGTTGTGTTATTCTGTTGGACTGTGCACAGGGCTGGGACTCAGGGGCACAAAGAGCACTGTTTCATGCTTCTGCATCATGGAACATAGGTGTATTTAGTGGAGGTGTGACTGCTGCACTGCAACTGACTGCATTAGTGCAGCTTTCTCTGCTCATTTGTTAGTAAGTGGGAAATTGACTGCTATAGTTCTGTGAGAATAATTTCAGGCTTCTGCTTGCTTACAAATATGTATGGAGCTATACTCTTGCACTGTCATTTGCATATCCCCACACCCATCCATAAGTGTTATGTGATTGCTTGCCTATCCTTTTTGTCTTTCAGCACAGGCAGAGCATTATGAGAGTGCTGCCAACTGGTACAGGAGGCAGTAGAGACTTCAGACACAGCAGATATAGTGGCATTATGTTCTTCCTGGTGAATGTATACCATATTGCCTATGGATCAACCTTACTGATGCCGTGTTTCCCAAGTTTGTTTCCCTTCTGCTGGTCTCCATGGTCCACCTGAACTACAGGCAGGTCAGCCATGGCCTACTGCTGCCCAGACTGAAGCTGTGACTATGGCTGGTGAACAGAGTGAGAGCGCCTCATCTGTGGAAGATTCTGGCCCATCCCAGGCATGTAGCCTATGCCAGTTGCTGGCCCTTGTTACATGTGACTGGTAGAGTGTAGCAGAGGCTGTGGTGACCAGATAATGCCAAGCTGGTTCTACATCCAGTAGACCCTCCTGCTCTGAATGGAAGACTCATGGGCCCAGCTGGTTGATGATGCTAAGTCCACCAAACTGACTGTGGTCTTTGCCACCAGCCATGCAGACCCAGGACTACCACTTAATGGGTCCCAATAATAACCACCTGGGCCAGTTACCAGGCTGTCTGTACCTCTTCCGATCCCCAACCATTTGTCTACCTTTGGTGTGTTTGTGTACGTGTCTTGCTTGTCTTCCCCATTGTGTATTCCCATCTATCCCATTTTATCCATGGTCTTAATGTGTCTGCATGCCCTTTTCCTGACCTTCACCATTTATTTCTTCCCATTACTCCTATCACACTTATCCTCTTCCAGTTCCTTCCTCACACTTCCCCTCTCTCACTCTCTTATATATATATATATATATATATATATATATATATATATATATATATATATACGCGTGTGAATATATATATATATATATATATATGTGTGTGTGTGTGTGTGTGTGCGTGATGTGTAGAACCATATATATATATATATATATATATATATATATATATATATATATATATATATATATATATATATATATATATATATATATATACTTTATATATATATATATATATATATATATATATACTTTATATATATTTACACACACACACACACACACACACACACACACACACACACACACACAGTGCCTTTTCAGGGGTGACACAGGAGCAATGCCTGATTAAGTCACTTGCTCAAGGTCTCACAGTATGCAAATAAGGGCTGAGGGAATAGCATTAACCAACACACACACACACACACACACACACACACACACACACACACACACACATGCACCCTTCTAAGCAGGGGTATGTGCAACCTACTATATATGAAATACCCCTGCCTAGTTTACCTTACAGTGTTCCTGTTGTGCATTTCTCTGCTTGTTATATTCCTTTCTTGTTTTTCTGTACTTCTCTTTTTACCCCGTTTAGCAAACCATCAAGGTGTCTATTGTGATGGATACCTATTTACTGCTCCTTTCCACCTTAACTGTTCTTCATTTGGTGTGTGAATGAGCTATTTACATATATAAGTAACATCTCATCCTGCCTGCTACATTTATTATTAATTTTCTCACAAGTGTTGCAAAATAAGGTGCAAGACTGCTGATGTGCCTTTCCCTGAACATTCTTAGCTATATTAAAATTTTTGAGTATTACATTTACTCTTGGTTTTACTTCCATTTACTTACTCGCACTCTAAGTCTATATAGTACTACCGCTGCACCATATTCATGCACAGGTGTATAAATCCAGCTCCTCGTGAATTTCTAGCAGGAATATAAACAGCTGTATTCAAGTCAACATTTAATCCTGAATAGCAGGAGGCTAATTAACGTTGATTCCTAAGATCTTCTAAGCCAGGAAACCATTTGCTTCCTGAGAGCTTTCCTATGAAACCCTCTACTGAAAACACACTTCATTAGGTTTATTATCTGAGAAATGGTACAAGTTATAAAAAATGTGAAATATATTTCTTTGGTTGATAATGGGCTATACACTCATGTCAATATCAAATCTCTCTCTCTAGATGCAAATTTTATATTTCAGATTTAAGAAAGAAAAACTGCATTTTGTTTGCCAAGAAATACTAGTGTTATGGTCATGCAAATGTTATATCTCTGTAAATGTGCAAGACAGACCCAAGATACAAATGAGGGAATTGTTCACTTTTTAAAGAGCCTTTAAAGAGCCTTTTAATAACGTTAGACAAGAAGAGATAGCTTACTGCACTTTTGTGATATTGTTAAATCTATGGAAAATATGCATATAATAATTCCATAGCATCTCAAAACAATATTCATTTACAAAACAGTTTGTGTTAGATAGCAAGTATCAGTGTTAATGTTTTTTATAAAATGGCACCATTAGTTCACCTGTAGGTCTCAACAACCTTTATGAAATTAATGCATTTATGAAAATATAAGTAAAAGTCGTAACTGCTTTCCCAAAACAGCATTTATATCTTAAAATTTCTTAATATTGCCCATCACATTTACCAACATCCACTGCATGAATACACCATAACATAGTATCACATACTATTTTGCATTATTAATCTAAACGTGGAAATATGCCCTATTTTTATAACTTTTTATAAACACTCCTTAATAACTCCAGCTCTGCATATCCCATGTTGACCACTTCACTGTCATGTTAGAAAAACACATTAGCTGGTAAATGCCACCTTGCTGCCTTAGTTTTATGTGTGTAACTTTACCAGGACCTTCAGGAATTATACTTTGAAAACAGTGACTAGTACACTTGATTCAACAGTAGAGGGAAGTCTCCTGTACAAATGAGAATGCTCTTGCAGGATACACATGAACTCTGTTTTCCTAATGACTGTACTCTTATAGGAAACAATGAGTTAAAACTTTAAATTAATTTTCCAGTGTGCCCATTAAAAGTAAGTATAAGATACCTATGTATGATATACTGCATGCCAAGAAAATGAAGTTGTAATGTTAATTCATATTTGCCTCACTTGACAGAACATTTTAATTGCAAAACAGTAAAACCACAGAGATGAAATAGTTATACAAAGGAGGCCAGTGATTTCCCCTTTCACAATGATGGTAGAAATGTAACAGAAATGACTGAGAGAAAAGACTTGCCTTATTATGTTTAACTTCATAACACCTCCTGTATATACACACACACACACACACACATATAGCATTGACAATACCTCACTGCAAAAAGAAAATATGGTTAGAGACCTGGAAACCTGGGTTGATAACTCCCTCTCCTTTTGCACCCATATAGCAATAGCTGTTATGAAATCCTTCTACTTGGCACAGTTAATTGCCATGGTAATGTCAACAGATCAAAACAGGTTACTGCTCCCTCATATTCATCACAGGTCAGACCATTTATAGAATACAATATCCAAATTGGGATGTACCTCACCAGACATATCAGTTAGAAGGACCCAGAAGTTCTTAATAAAGAGGATCATAGGGTTAAAATCCCTCAGCCACCAGAAAAGACTTGAAGCACTGCCCCTTATTTTCTGTGGTTTATAAGCTCCTCAGAGAGACCTATGGCTTATCTTCCATTCAGTCAGGAACATAGTAGTCCAGGATCCCTTGTGCCTTCAAAAATCAAACAGTCCCACAAATAGCAGAACAAGAGATATAAACCTGCTACAGTAGATAAATATAACAAGGTGTAAAAACAGATTCATTACTCAGCATCTCCCTCACCTCTGAAATAGACTCCCCCTTTCAGGTAAAGCAGTGTGAAACATTATCTTCCTTCACATTGGACCTGGATAATTGGATGGATGTTCACAAATTGACCCTGGGCATGACTGGCCTACTCCTCCTAGAGAAGGCAGGTACAGTCTAGGGTGGGGGCTGTCAAGATGTAATGGTTGTAAGACTCAGTAGCCTTGAACTTCCAAAGATTCCAGAATACTCTTTAATGAAGAAAATTCAGTACTTGCGTATTACTGCAATTACAAATTTTGCATACTTCAACAGAAATGAGTGCATGAAACTGGTGTCAAGAATTTCGGGACTTACATATTATCGAAATAGCTATACTATAGTGTAGAAACCGCAGGTTTGCTTCACTTTTGTTGTATGCATTTGAAGCACCATTAGTATTTTTATAGCAGCAATGACATCACTATCAAAAAAATTATTTTTAAGCATCACTGTATGATTCTGAGCAAGTCTGTTAAACAGACAGCGAGTACCTCCACACTGATCTAAAAGGGTATATGTGGATCAGTGCTGTACTCCAGCAAACAGCACGAAAGAAAAAGAACCAGTTAAATTTATTAAAATGCTATGTACACTTCTGATCATAGCTCACCTCAGTTATTAACTCCATTGCCTTACAACGTCTGAACCAGAGATGTACAACAGTCCATCACGTTTTAACCGAGCCATCCAGAATACTTTGAATAACACTTTACAGCGTTTCATGCACCCATTTCTGTCAAACTATGCAAAATTTGTCCTTGACAGATTGAAATTTTGCTATGGTAACAGGGTGTATTTCGGGAGTTGCTTTCCCTTAGATAACATTGTATTGAGAAATGCAACTATTGTTAAGCGGTGTAACACTGTGCAGTTACAGGACCAATTAGGTGCGTCACCCCGAAGTACAAAGTTTCACCCTTACTCTTCCTCCTGGCTCATACCTACTGTGACAGACTAAGGCTTACTTCTTTACAGACCCTTTTTTAGGTTAGGAGACCTGTTACTGCACACACACACACACACATAACGAATTATGTCAGTGCGGAAATCTGGTTGTGATAATACTTAAGTACCAAAAATTCTACCTCTAATGGCATTCAGTTGCTCTCATATGAAGTACTGGATTCATTGAACTGTACATCACTACTTTTACACAACTAGAAAAAACAGAGGTAATCCAGAAAGCTCGAGTCAGGTCTGGTAAGTCACTAGAGGATTATAGGACAAATGAGAAACAGAGTACAAAGGATTAGTCCAGATAAAAATCACTTTAGCTAGCAGATCTAGGAGGCTCTTCAATGATGCCCTCCCTGTGGGAGGAATAAAGACACCTTGTGAAGTTTCAAGTAGTTTATTCAGTTAAGTAGGTAGACAGATGAGTGTTCTAATCATATAAAAAATTATATTTTGGGAGACCATATATAAAATTATTAATCAGGAGGTAATGGATATATGTAGTATACATGGTACATTATGTAAATTAGTACAATATAAAATAACATTTTATGAAATGTTCTAATTTTCACTGGTGCTATTTTAGACAAAACTGAAAAATTCATCTTGTTCCATCCTTTTACATCTTCTTGTATGTTATCCCAAGAGTTGACAAAAATATTCTGATGTCACGGTTTTGACTGAATATTTCATAGAATTATTACATTTTTGGATATCAATATAGTTGTAATTTTGGTTTATGGAAAAGAGAATTGATTTTCATATGTTTAATTTCTACTATGAGATTTTTGAAAATGGCTGTATAGAATTTATTTATTAGTATGCTTGAATTTGGATGAGTCGCATATTTATTTACATCATCAGTAAAAGTGGTCAATTGTATCCTAAAGTTAAATAACTATGGCATGTTAGTGAGTCTTTTTTGTTACTAACAAGAAAAGAGGTTCAATATATACATTAAACAGGTATGTAGATAGAGGACAGTTTTGTCTAACTCCATTTCTAATATGTACTGTCTTTGAAATGCATTTGTTAACCATGAGATGAGCGGAATAATTTGCATATAACATTTTATATGATATATAAAATGTTCTGGAAAACCAAATGTGGAAATAACTATGAACAAAATAGTTATATTTATCCTGCCATATACTTTAAACACATCAATAATAGCTAATGCAAAATCAATGTTGTGAGTGCAACTTAACAGTTGGAGGGATTCTAATGTTAAAAGTCTGATCACTACTTTGTTTAGGCTATAGTAAGTTCAACTGAAAAAGTAAATTAATGAAGATAGAACATTTTTTAATCTAGTGTCAAGTATTGCTGCATATGCTACAATAACAATTATAACAGCAGTAGGTCTTTACTTTGCAGATCTAATAGGTCTGTATTATTTTTTGGGAATTAAATTAGTTTCTGACTTGTTTATACAGAGATCTGATATGTCATTTAATAATATGATCAAGATTTTTGCATTGTTATTAAACAAATCATTTATAAAATTCTGAAGTGAAGCCATTGGGACCAGGAGCTTTACCATTTTAAGATGATTTATAACATTTTTGATTTCTATAGTATTTGCATGCTTCATAAAAGTACATTTTTGTTCAAGATTTAATTTTGGAAAATGTATTTCATCCAGATAATTACCGAGTGCATTGTTTGAGAATTTAATTGAACTATTACTGTAAAGCTGTATAAACATATCCATAAAGACAGAATATCTTCATTTGAATGAAATATTTTGTCATTGACCTTTATTTCTGATGTCACTGTGGTTGGAGTTCTGTACCTTTATCAGTTTAGGAAAGTGGTTAGACAGTATCAGAATAATTGTGGCATATGTAAGAGGTTTAATTATTTTTGAAGTGTCTTCATTTGTGGCTCTAAATCTGTTTTACAATTGGATATTTCTCTGTTTTGCTTTGTAGTTTTCTTTCTGTTTAGTTGTCTTGTTATAATATGAGGCTTTACTTATCATAAACTTCTTAACTGGACCTTTAATGCTGCCAACTGAATGTCAGGCTTTGCTTTTTTTGTCTAGGTTATTACAAAATTCCTCTAACAAACCTTTCATTTCGGCTATAATTTCTTCCTTTTGCAATAGTATCAGATTATGTGCCAGGTTGTTTCTGAACTTTTCACTTTCTGTCAAAATATGCTAATAAAGCTGTAGTTGTATTTTACAGAAGTCTGAAAAGTTACTGGGTTTTGTAATGTAGTCATTGTGGCTCCTAGTAGCTTGTTACAAAACAAAACAAAAATTGGATTCATGACCATAACTTATGACATGGTGATAATAAGGTAAATCGGTGTCAGATTTACAGGACATGAGTAGATGAGAGAGATCAAATTCAGTTCTGAGATCTAAGATGGCTGAAAATGCACTTCTGTTGCAATACTTAAATTTGTTGTCTCTGTCATTTGTGGTATAAATAACTGCATTCCAATCTCTTCCAATAATGTAAAAATGCTTCTTGAACATTTTAGTAGCTTAAGCATTTGTAAAATAAAATCTACTTGTTCTAGCATATTGCATAACACCATCTGCCCTCTAAACCTGCCTTGGCTTAAAAAAATGTGTCTTTGAGTATTTAATTAATATTGCCACTCCATCATTTTTTTCAGTTTTTTTTCTGCTATTATAAAATGTAACTACTCTTTGTTAAGGTTATCCTACTGTGCAGCTGTCGTGTGTTTCTCTGGGAATCACATGTGATGCCTGCGCACTGGCCCAGTAATCAAGGTGCCTCAATCCTCACCACTAACACCAGTGAGGGGCATGCACATTGGGGGGATAACAAGTACACACATAATAAAGTACAATTTTGCTTAAGAGCACACAGAGATCACAGTCAGTCTGGAGCTGGTTTCTCCCTTTCACTCCAGATCCCCCATAAGACTCCCCACTGGCACAGCTATAGGGTCCAAATCTCAGCCTAGTGGTCAAGCTAAAACCTCTAGCACTCTCTGTGTCCAACCAGTGCTTCATGTCCCTGCCCAAGTAGCTGACCCACATACAGTTTAAGATTTGATTTATATACAAACACACAGATGCTCCTAGGGAAGGCTGGCACAGGTTCTCCAGCTATGCCCCCTTTCTGCTCAGACTATAAGGTAGTACCAACTGCTACCAACCACTAATATCAGCTACTATAAGGCCCTTCCCAAAGGGTGACCAGTTTCACTGTGTAATGTTACTGTTATCCAAACAGTAAGTGTGACTGAGCAGCAAGACTACTGGAGTGGCCTGGACAGCATCACAAATACATGCAAGTACTCTCAAAGAGCTTAAATTATCTCTACACAAAACAGCCACAGTTGAAAGGTTTAAAATATTTAACAATAAATAATAAAAGCACAAGACAAATCTCATCAATTCAACACATGCTAATCAAGAGTACAGAAATTGCAGGAACTTTAAAACAATATTGTAGGACAGTCTGACATAACTATAGAAGACATTTAGACTAATCTGGCTAAATTCCTATCTAACTCTAAGAGAAACTATGCCCTAAATAATTTTACTTATAAGGCAAAGTGCTGGTGAGTTGTTGTCAACTTCAGACAAAATCCAAAATGCTCAATCTCTCTCTCTGAGAAAGTCTTAAATTGGTAACACCCAGTACTGCTAAGTCATTTCACATTACATCATTTTTATCACTTCTCCTTTAGTTACAAAAACAAAGAAAGAGCACTAATGTTATGAGTCCTCAGATAAAATGTATTGCAGATAAGGTTTAGCGCTTTCGTCAATACCAGTTGACTTCATCAGAACAATAAAAAATCAAACAGAATAAGTTTAAATAATACATACTTTACTGTGATTGGTTCTCCCTTCCCCCAATAATTAAACAATGAATCATCAGTTCATGAATATCCAAATCAATTCATGAATATTAAATACATATTAGTTAAAAACACCACTAAAAACCTGCTCTAATATATTTATATTATACAATTTACAACAAAAAAGAGATTTAGTCAAAATTTTCATCATTGCAAAGGCATATTAAACAACCCCAAACAAAAACTTTTTTATTTGAAAAAAATATTAAATAGTAAATCATTCAAACCTGTCCTGCCTTTTCTTTTAAAATTGGTAGGATGGTCAAATTGTCATTTAAGCCCGGAGGGAAGTTTGCAGCTAGTCTTAATTGCCATAATAGTTCTTTTTTATTTAAGACAATTTGCCAACCCCCCCACCGGCTTCAATGTAAACAAGATCAAGAATAGCGAATTTAAAACCACAGAAGTCAGCACATTGTGTACTATGTTTGTATAAAGCATTAATTTCCTTTTTATTTTTCATGTCATATAAATGTTCATATATCCTAGTTATGAATAACCTCTCCGTCTTTCCAACATAAAATGATGTACAAGTGTTACACCTAGCAATGTACACCAGCTTACTGGAAAGGCAATTGCCCCTTCTCAAAAATACAATACTTTTGTTTTGATTATCAATGTTAATAGAATTATCCTGTAAAATATATGAATGATAGGAGCATCTGCCACAAGGCCTGCTCCCATTAAATTTCACCTGTACACCTTGATTATTGGTTCCCCTCTCCAGGACTGACTTTATATTGGGTCCTATTTTAGTTGAAAAAATAGGTTTATCACCCACTACCTGGAAAACTTCACTGTTGGTTTTAAAAATATTCCAATTTTTACATAATATTTCTTTCACTTGGTGATAACAACAGACTATACTGAACAACACATGCCTGTTGAAAATCTACTTTGTTCTCATTCTCAATAACTGTCATGGTATTGTTGATTTTATTAAGTCCCTTTCCCAACAACAGTATATACATTTTACCCCAATCATCCAATACTCCTGTTAGAATAGTGTCAATAAACTAACCAAGGTAGCCTCTTTCAAGGAACATGTCCTTCAAATACACAAATTCCTGGATTACATCATTTTTTGAGGATGTCATCCTGGCAACCCTGATGGCCTGACCTTTGATAATGCTTTTCTTTTGGAATATAGGATGATGACTATCAAAATGTAAGTAACTGTTACAAAAGTTTTTTTTACGATAAGTTCTAGAAATAAATTTATCCTGGTCCTTTATTATCTTGGTGTCTAGACAATTAATTTCTTGTTCATGAAAATCAAAAGTGAATTTTAAAAAATTAGTAGTCTCATTTAAATATTGGATGAATAATAGTATGGATTCAGAAGTTCCTTTCCATAAAATAAAAATATCATCCAAAAACCTAATATAAAATAATACATTAGAAAAAAACTCACTTTTAAAGACATGCTCTCTTTCCCAACCTAACAAAACTAAATTTGCATACAAAGGGGTGCAGGCAGCTCCCATTGCCACTCCCTTTACCTGTTGAAAATATTCCCCCTCAAAATATATATAGTTGTTTTCCAAAATGAGACTCATAAGTTCACATATTATCAGGGGGCAAAAAAGAACAAGTAAAAAGCACTTTTTCAAAGAAGCTTAAGCCTTCCTGTTTAGGAATACAGGAAAACAAATCCTGAACATCTATAGTAAGTAAAATACAAAATAGTTCACTACAAGTCACTTTTTAATTGACCAAGGAAGTCCCAGGAGTCTTTTACCAAATGTGGGAACTGCTCTACAACATGCTTAACTTTTTTATCAACATATACTGCCAGGTTATGTGTTTTGGAACCTGTAGCTGCTACAATAGGCCTAAAGGGTGGTTTTCAACATTCTTATGTATTTTCGGTATACAGAAAAAAACAGGAATTTTAGGGTGTAAATTCAAAAGAAAATCATAGTCTTCTTTGGAAACCCTCTGGTCCATAACATATTCATATAGAAAACTATCCACCCTTTGATAAGAAATATGTATTTCATTCCTAGAACATGGTGAGTAATTTTCAACACTGAACAAAATAGCCTTAATGGTATTGGTGTAATACAATATAATGCCTCCACCCTTATCAGGTGTCATGATACATATACTCTTGTCCTCTGTTAAATCCTTTAATAAACTTTTTTCCTTTTTACTTAAATTAGAAAATATTCTTCTTTTCTCTCCCCACATTTTATAAATATCTTCCTTAACAGTTTTTTCAAAGGCAGTTATAAGTGGATGAAAGGGGGGATTAAAAGTACTACTTTTTCTAAGTGTTTTATTAGAACAATTGGTGGAATTATTACCATCCTTGATTGAAAACATTATTTTTAAATTCAATTTTCTCAGATAGAGTTGTATATATATTTGGGAGAGTCCTTTCTGATGTTATGCAGAACCCAAGACAACAGAGGAAATGGTGGGAAATCAGGCAGAAACATTCCCTTCCAAGGAAAAGACATGGCATCTACTTTCCAAGCCAGAGAACTTGGGACTCTGGAAAAGAATAGAGGAAGTTTTCTGTTCAAAGAGAAGCAAAAAGATCTACCTGAAGAATACCCCACCAATGGACAATGTCCAGGAACACATCTTTGTGAAGCATCCATTCATGAGCATGTGTGCTAGACCTCCTCAAACAGTCTGTCACTAGATTGTGCTTCGAGAGAATGTAAACTGCCTGAAAAGTCACTTTATACTGAACAACTGGATCCCAGACCTGAAGAGCTAGTTTGCAAAGAAGATAGGACCTTGTACTCCCTTGCTTGTTGACATACTACATCACTGTGGTGTTGGCTGTGAAATTTTTGAAGATCCCGGGATGAAACAGGGAATGAAAAGCTTGAGCAGCCAGAAGCAGAGCCCTCATCTCCTTTATAATGATGTGGTCTTCCCTCTGATGATGAGGTCATGGACCCTGAAACTTCAGAGAGATGAAGGGGGCCCCCACCCCCTGTTTGAGGCATCTGTAAAGAGCTCTTGAGTCAGAACTGGAGCTTGAAAAGGGAACTCTGGGTTTAGAGAAAGTTGACAAATCCACCACTGAAGCTCATGCTTCAGACAGGGAAGGAATTTTACTGGGAAGTCCAGAGGGTGAAAATATTGGAATCACATTGACTTGAGATGCCACTGAAGTGGAGCTTGGCCAGAGGGAGTATGGGAATGATGGAAGTCATGAACCAGAGGACACTGAGAAATTCCATGGCCATGACTGATGCCAGAGGAAGAAAAGACTGGAAAAGGGTAGGGAGAGAGAGGATCTTGGGCACAGGCAGAAATGCCAGCATGGAGATGATCTGAAGCCTGCAACCAAGTAAAATATGATCCTGAGAAGGTGTCAGAGCTGATTTCTGGAAGTTTATGGTGAACTCCAGATTCTGTAACAGGGAAATAGTAAACTGTAGATCCTGAAGCAGAGCTTTGGGGGAAGAACCTTCAATAAACATATCATCTAATAGAGAAAGATCTGAACTCATCTTATCCTGCAAAAGGCAATGACAAGAAAAAGGCATTTGGTAAATGCCCATGGGGCAGTAGAGAGGCCAAAGGGCAAAGCAAAGAGCTGAAAATGCAAGGAAGAAACAGAGAAACAAACATTTCCTGAAAAGGGGATGGGTGGGAATATGAAGATAGGCATCTTTGAGGTCCAGAGAAGCCAGAAATGCTTTAGGCAGAAAAAGGAGAAATACGGTCTGAAGAGACAACATGTGAAAGTAAGGGATCCTGACAAAGGTGCTGAGCTGGGAAAGATCCAGAACTGGTCTCCAAGTGCTCTCCTTTCTAGAAACCAAAAACATTCTGGAATAAAACTCCCTACTTGGGCAGGAGGTACAGCTTGAATGTTGCCCTGGACAAAAAGAGAATGGAGCACCTCTGGAAAAAAGAGCAAGTTAACCCAACTTAACTTTAACCCAATGGGAAGAGATACTGAAAGGAGGAGGGGTGAGGGAACCTGGCAGAGGGAAAGGGGAAAAACTGTAAAATGAAACTCTGCTTATCCTGAAAAGCAGATTTCTGACAAGTATGAGGTTTGAGTAGACTTAGCAGGAGGCATACATCTAGAACCCTTTTTTCTTTTGATGGAGGGTGAGACTGCCTATGAACAAATGCAGATTTGGAGGAATAATTCTTCTGAAATTTAGGAACAGGAAAAACAAAAATATGTTTCAACTCCTGCAAGGCTTTACATGAATCCTGCACAGACTTGAAAAGTTTAGCAGCAGCACCAAAAAGGTTTGTATTACCTAAAGGAGCATCCAACAGTTTGGCTTTCATGTAATCAGGCAGAACCTGAAAACAAAGCCAAGTTATGTCTCACTACAGAAGCAAAGGCAGCTGCTCTGGATGAGGCATCAGCTGCATTTGATGGAGTGGTGAGCAACTTGAAATGCAGAAGAAGATTTCCCGTCAGAATCAGGAAGGTTTGAAACCACTGAGAAAGGAGGACCAAAACATACCCAGTCGTATGAGTCTAGACATTGATGGCCTGAAAGGATAAAGTAGCAACAGTGTAAACCTTTTTGCCTAGCTTTTCCATAGCCCTACTATCCTTAACTAAAGTGAGAAATTTCTTAGATGGCAATAACTTGAAGGACTTGTCAGAGGAGACAGACACTACAGAAGGATCAGCAGAATTACATTTATAAAAAATTTACAGTCTTCAGGCACCTTGTAAAATCTATCAGGCTTCTTGGATACAGTGGGTTGAAAACTCAGGGGTCACAGAAGCTGTTGAAAAGGTATCCAGGAGGATAGCCAGGACAGGGTCATCATCATCTGATGACTTAGGAGACTCCATCTGGAGGAATTCTTAGGCCTGTACTTAATGTCAGAGACTTGAGAACAGTCCCACTTAAAAAGCCACCATCATGCACACAACCATATCACCAAAAGAGTGTTCCTCTGAAGAGAAATCTGAACTAATAGAATCCTTTTCCTCTGAATCACAGTCCAAGGAGGAAAGGAACTTGAGAATCGTACGTCAGGGACTCTTCCCCAGAATACAGATCCTCATCTGAAGAATCTAATTCCTGGGTCTTTTTAGAGGAGTGGAAGACCAGGGAGGGGCAGGCATAAACACCCTTTGAGGAGGCTTTAAAGCCATTAAAGCATTAAATAACCAGAGTAAAATCCTGCCATTCACATTAGGGATCCTTAACTACATGAGACATTTGCTTTGTTTTATTTTTCTGCAGGATGTCTGCACAAAACAACCTTGGAGGGTCAGACCCCTGGCAACATTCAATAAGCATAGGAGGGATATCCTCCCTAACTAAACTCTGTGGAATCCCCCTTGGTGCCTCAGATATAATCACCCAAGATTCTCCCTCAATGTTAGGAGCAAACATTTGTAAAGCCTCCAAGGACATGTGAGAAGTCAGAACCATGCCAGCCTCTGATGGGGTCACAGCAGAGGAATCCAAGGCAACCACTGGATGATCCTCTGGGCTTTCAATAGCCTCAAGAGAGATATCTGGGGAGGAAGAACAGCAGCTGTATCACACTAACATTTTCTGGCCTTTTTCTTGTCAGATGGCTGACCCTCAGAATGGGAATTCTCTGCCATAGCACCTTCAGCCAACAATTTAACTCATTTCCACCTGTACAGCTCTTTTGAGTGGATACCTTTAACACCCACTAGGTGTGGCTTGAGCCTTTAAAAAAATAAAGTTATTGCCTTACAGTTCTAACCAATACACATTGATAGAGGTCAAATATCAATAGAATTGTTTGCCATCATGTATGCTTCAAGATAAAAATATTCTGATACCCTGTATCTCGCATGGTTTTGGAATTATTAATGCAAATATGAACAAGCAATATCTGACACCAAGAGGTGCAGTAGGAGGTAACTGCAGAAATGCCTGGAGGTGCACTCAGCTGTAATGAGTTAAGATGCTGTAAATAGATAAAAAGAGAAGACTATTGTATGGTCATGGAAAGCACCTAAACAGAAAAGACACTGGTCATGATAGTCTTTATGAGGACTCTGCCACCCACACTATTTTCCATTATGGATGATATTAACCCAACAGTACTAAAATAAAAAAGGAAAGATAAGAATAAACCCCATTGGGGCACTTATCTGAAACACAACTTGGTAATCAGCACAGCAGAAGGGCTTGCAGATTGATGTTCAATGATGGCATTTAGACTGCACAAATAACTTTTGATTCTGTGCATCTGTACATCACCTTTATGTCCTATGCCTTGTACAGAAAGTGTATGTGTGATGTACAGCCCCTGTAAGTACTAAAAATCTTTGGTATACTGGCTGGATGTTGAGCTATCCTTGGCAGGAGATCTCTTAGGTTACAAATACTGCAAAAGTGATATGGAAGGACATCAATTATATCTACATCATATTATTGCACCATTGTGAACTCTCTATCCTTCTTACCATATTTTCAATACTTTGTACATTTACCAAAAAGATTTTTAAATTATGACTTACCCTTTTCCATAATTTAAAGGAAATCATTTTATTCTTATACAAATTTTCCATTCTCCCATTTGGATTTCATTACCTATCACCCATTTCCTTTCCAATTTTCTTTTACATTTATACCTTTAAACTTCCTTTTCCTGTTTTTTTACTCTTTTTTTTTTTTTCCATTTCCCACTTTCCAGCTTATATCTTCTTCATCACTAATTTCTGAATTTTTTTCTATCTCCTCCAAATCCTTTTCCTTTATTTTTCCAGCTCTTTTCCATGTTGTTCTTTATCTTCCCCCTTTACACTATTTTTTCATTAAATTCTTCTTAATGATCCATCCATAAATGTCCATTTTTTTTCATTTATAACACTGCAGTTCATATCTATTTGCAACATGCCCTAGTTTCCCACATGTATAACTTTTTTATCACAATTATTTACAAAATTTCCTTCTATCCCACAAACATAACATGTTCTTGGTTGCCCCTAATATTTTACAACATCCTTATTTCTTTCAACATATATAATACTTGGCATATGCACACTTTTCCATTTCCATTTTCAGGACAATATTGCAATCCCACCCCCATTTCATAAAACCTTATTCTTAAACTTTTGAAATGTCCATTACTTATTTACATATGTTTTTAAATATCCTTTCAAAGTCTCTCTTAACACTTCTGTCTGAAACTGTATTATATATTTTATTTTCTGCCTCTCAAAAAAAGCTTTTACTACACAATTACTCCATGGATTATCATTCTCTTTTCATATTCACATAGAACATTTTCCATTCCATGAAATCTCGAAAATAATGTCACAAAATGTCTTTGTTTATTAAAATAAAAGCTCTTAGCTGTTGTAATTTCATGCCTAAAAGAAGTACTATGGTGTCCCATACTTCATATTATTCAGTTGCTTATTTTCTTTACTCTGAATTCTCACCACAAATTTTCATGCTGTCATCTTTTTTTTTCATACTGCTCTCCATAGTCGCTTACTACTATCTCTGCATACTTTTTATTTATTTATTTTTTTGAGCATTGTCCCCTTTTAGGATTGCCTCAGAATCTTTCTCCTGTATTCTTTCCATTATCTCTCCACAGGAAACATTTATCCATTTTCAGGTTCATTCTGGTTAATCATTTCATTCAGTACATCACCTCCTAACTGGAAGGTTGTAACAATATATTCCTCCTTTACCAACTCCTCCAACTCAGCAAACATTTTTTTTCTGGAAAATAGCTTCAGAATCATTTCCAGCTCCATACACATCTCCCTGCAAGCTGGCATTCACCTCCAATCCTTCCATTACTATTTCCATGCTGAGCACCATCCTCTCAGCCACCACTGTGCTAGGAATGAGACATGTGCATATACTCACTAGCAGTAAGAGCAGCGAGTAGGGGAAGTTCCCCAATGCCTCGGCCAAATTTCTACTATGAATACCAGCTCAGGTCCCCCTTGAAAACAGGCCACTAGTCTTGTGGGATTAACCTGGTCAAAAAAGGAAGGATGGATGGAGATAGATATGTTACAATCCTGAATTTCTTTTCTATAAATACTTCAAGGTAGAAGCTCAAAATTGGCCTCAGGCTGCTGCCTCATCTGAGGAACAGAAACACCTAAAATAGAAGCCTTGACTGCTTTGGGTGGGTGGCACATGCACTGTATTGCCTTTTCTGACAGCTGCAGTTCCATCAGTGAAACATGTTATCTGATGTGATGAGATGTGTGGAATGGAATAAGGTTGTGGTGTCTGTAGAAATTCTACTGTACAGGTCAGGGATACTGTTTGTAATACCAGTCTGGAGTTACTGCTTGTCAAGCAGATAGATGTCACCTGAAACTGCATCTGAGGGGTGTTATGGCTGACAGAGGCAAAAGTTGCAGCATGCATGCACGCCCTTGGCAGATCTCTACTGGAATTTTCTCTTGCATCCGGACCTTCAAGTAGCTGGTAACTGCTTTTCTCTCTACTGTTTCTGGCCACAAGATTTTGAAACCTACAAAAAGGCCTTTTACTTGTAGGGTAATTCTTTTGAAATTGAGAAGTTGAGTTGTAAATTTCTATAAGTGAAGATCTAGTCTTTCACCTCTTTTCTAACTTGATTATAATGCCGTATGGGAAAGTTTTATTTTTAAGCCAGGCACTACTGTATCATATGTACATTTAAGGGTGTGGACACCAACGTTATCAGTCATTGCACAGAACTTTTTTTAAGGACTAAAGCACCTGAATCGGAGACTGTCTACTGAGTACTTCAATGACTGGGTTATGATCATTGTTTGCAGAAGACATCAAGCTTGATAGAACCTCCTCAGATTAACTTGAGAACTTAAATCTTACTGATTTCTAATGCAGCCGTTTAAGATTCCAAAGGTTATCTGGCTCTATGTTATCATCTTCTTCTCCTTTCACTCTCTTTCTCCAAAATCAACATCTCCTTATGCCTAGTGGTCTCTTTTTTGTTTGACTGCTTTTCAACAGATTTTAACATTTCTCAAAAGATAAGACAAGTTATTTTAACTCTCTCAGTTTTGTAGGGTTGTTAAACTTTAAGCAAATATTATAAAAATCTAATTCATGTTCAGTTCCAAAACAAAAGTAGCACTATGTAGGGTATTCTAATTGCAATCTGCCAGCCACAAGCATACTTACTGAGGGATTTAAGACTATCTTACTTTATAGAGCATGCAGATGATTTTCATCATAAATATATATTTAGCAAAATATGGCCAATGTGCATAAATATGAGTCGCCATGCAGCAATTTCTTTTCCTATGAAGAAAATGAGGGACCAGCTGTACTACTCAAATGGATACTGAAGGAAGTGCCTGTGTCAACAACAGTGAATATACAAAATCCATGTCACTTTATTCAGGGAAGCAAAAGTAATATAAATACAAATGTTATGATTTATTGGTAAAATGTCTCAGCTTGATGAACTATGCCCTCTCCAAGGATCAAATTTTAACACACACAAGCTATGAACATATGTACTTGCAGACTCAAATGGTAAAAATCCTTCAAAGAAAAAGAGGATTTCTACCATGAAGATCAGGCCCACTGGTGGTGGGGGTGACAGGTGCGGCAGAAGGGTTCCTCACTGGAGGATCCAGATGCAGCACTCTATTCTGGTATCACTCAACCATCCATTTCTGGTTCAAAATTTTGCCTCCTCCCAAAATGTTATAATGAAGAGAAATAGGTGGCATATACATATTGACTGTGGAATTTATTCAGATCTTCTTTGTGCCTAGGACACCTGTGATGACAAGATTTGGACTGCTTCTAGAATCACCTGGCCTACAAAGCTGATAGAACTATATATTTTTTTGCACTTGATCTAACTGTTTCAGTGATATTTAACACTTATGTACTGTGTTTATTTATTTTCTAAATTTATCACTGTTTTTCAGGCTGCACTTGTTAAAGAAACTCATTGGTTTGTTACTGTACTGCTCTTAGGTTGTTTTAACAATATTCTGTTGCTTCCTAACCTCCTTTGATACTGCAAAAGCTGTTCTGAGTGAGTCTGCCAAAATATTTCTAAGTTTTGCAAAAGTTTTGTGTGTTGCAAACATTTCTTAGGGTTAGTAAACTTATTTCCAAGGATTCATGATAATATAGGAATTCTTACTTCTGTTGTAAACCATCTGTTACTGCATTTGAGCTCAAAGCCAGTTTGTTTTACTTTGGAAGAGTTCTTTTGTACTCTGGTGGGAACAGGGAGCTAAATTCAACCCATCCAAGGTGGGAGCTACTGGCTGATAGTTCATTGTGTTTTTTATCTGATTGGCGTGATGGTTTAACTTTATAAAAGTCTTTCATCCTGCTCATATAAAAGTCTTACATTTTTGTAAGAATGTGCTCATTTATTCAGAGTTTCCTTGTGCCTGATGTGGACACCTGTGATTACAAGAGTTGGACTGCTTCTAAAATATTCTGCCTACAAAGCTGATAGAAGAACCATCTGCCAAATGGCTTGTTTGGATACCACATAATGGACTGGTATTCTGAGACAAGGAGATGCCCAACATCAACTACTCCTCCAAGGTTGTCAGATCCAGGAAGACAGCTCTGAGCTCCAGCTGAGAGATGTAGAATTCCTGATTCACAGTTACCACATTTCTCACATAATCCGGGAGACAGGTGCACTCCTCAGCCTACCAGTGAAGCATCTGCCATTAAAAACTGTGATAAAAAATCCCACCATCAGGCTGGCAGTTGCAAGCTGTCTGTGACAAGGATTCAACTGCATGAGCAGATTTGAAAGAAGAGCTTTCTAAATCCACTGAGGTCTTACTCTGCTGTAAAAACTGCATCTCAGGAGTTCAAATGGCACCACAAACAGCCTCAGTAGCTCAACAGGTAGCACACTCGCTTTTGGTGGAAAAGGCTGTGGGTTCTTTTCCTACACCATGCAGCTGGATTAATTTTCCAATGCTGATACTGCAGTGCAGCATGACATGGGTGGTTATACTCCTGGGTATGCGATTCTTTGAATGGGTATGCGATTCTTTGAATGAGATGTTAAACCAAGGCCTCATCTCTCTGCATTAATGGTAGCGCAGATGGATGTAAAAGATACCATGGCAATTATTGAAAAGACTGTGATGATAGGTGAAGGCTGCCAGCCTAGCTAGATAGAATTTTGTAAATACTTCTGCCATTTGTAAATATTTATATAAGCCATAGGCTTGTTCTCTTAAATGTGAAAAGACTGTAGTGGATGTTGAACTGGAAAAATGCATTCTGCTGTAAGAAAGCTGATAAGTCAAGCACTGTAAAATTCTTTAATCTAAAACTCAGAGCCAAGATGTCTAGAGGGAGGCATTCTGCCTATTGTTTTGAGGCCAGAGTTAATGGTTAGAATTTACATGTATAATTTCTTTTATTGCTCTGGCTTCCTGACCAGCCTCAAGATCAAAAGGGCTATTAACCCCTGAGTTTCTGTTAGCCTGGGAACCAGAAAGAAATTATGTAATCTGAAATGAATCAGTGGTACTGTGTTATCAATTTAAGGACAGAAAGAATGAGGGCTTTTAGCATTTGTCTTGAGAACATCCAACATCACCAGCACTGCCTGTGTTCTATATGTAAGCGTATTTTAGAACTGTGTTTTCTCTTAGACATAGCTAGGAAATAGGAAGATTAGACTAGTTTGCTTTTCTGTGCCATCAGAACTGTTCTACTGTATTATTTTAAAAATTTCTCTGTGATCTCTGAACTCTTGACTAACACTGTGTAGTAAGAAGTATTGTCTTGTGTTTTTATTATTTATTATTAAATATTTTTAAACCTTTAAACTGTGGCTGTTTTATGTAGAGTTAACTTAAGCTCTAAGAGTACATTGCATGTATATAGTGATACTGGCCAAGCCACTCCAAATAAGCCTTGACTGTTCAGTTGCACTTACCATTTGGATAATAATATTGCACAGTATAATTGGACACCCTTTCATAAGGGCCTTTGAGTAGCTGATATATATTAGGGGGTGGTGGCAAGTAGTACTACTGTATAGTCTGGTTAAAAGGGGCACAGCTGGAGAACCTGTGCCAGCCTTCCCCAGGTGTGTTTGTGTGGTTGTATATAACTCTTATCTCAAAGTGTGTGTGTGTGTGTGTGTGTGTGTGTGTGTGTGTGTGTGTGTGTGTGTGTGTGTGTGTGTGTGTGTGTGTGTGTGTGTGTGTGTGTGTGTCAGCTACTTGGGCAGGGACATGAAGCACTGGTTGGACAGAGAGGGTGCTGAAGGTTTTAGCTTGCCCACTAGGCTGATATCTGGACCCTATAGCTATGCCAGTGGGGATTATTATTGGGGATCTGGAGAGAAAGGGAGAAACCAACCCCAGACTGACTGTGATCTCTGTGTGCTCTTGTACTTTACTGTGTGTGTAATTATTATCCTTGACCTATATGGATGCCCCTCACTGGTGTTAGTGGTGAGGATTGAGGCTCTTTGATTGCTGGGCCAGTGCATGGGTGTCACAAAGACTATGGGGGTGTTTTACTAACATTTGCATATATTTTATACCATATAAAAAACTTTAAATCAATTATTTACACAATCATTTTTTTTTCAAATTCATACTTAAAATCATTTACAAGTTATCAACATAAAAGAACTTAACAGTTCTATTTACTTCATTCATTTTTCTATTTGCCTTCTATTCCCCACCCTTTCTTCCACAATAATCTTATGTTAGCTAATACATAATATTTTTCCATTTTCTTGTTATATAAAAAATTCTCACATCTTCTTTCCTCACAGCATCCACACTGTCACAAAAGTACTTTATCCCGTTTATCAATATGATGTTTCTTTATTTTATCATACTTTGCATATCATATCAAATTTATATTTATACATTAAAATCCTTCCCATCTATATTAATTTTTTAAACTTTTCATAAAAGTATTTACTCTTTTTTACAGTCCAAAAAGTCTTGTTTCTTTTTCACAATCAATACATTTTCTTTTCTCCATCACCTTATATTTCATACCAGTAACTTGTCTAAAAATTCACTACAAAACAATAAATAAGTTAAGTACTCACCATAATGTTACCTCTGTGTTGTCCATTTTCATTCTTTCTTGACAAATGGGCTCAGATTCAACTCGGTCATCTCCTATAGATTCTACTATCTGACTCTCGAGCTCCTCCCTTACCCATACTGCTCCTGACTACCTCAGATCAATTTTGCTGCTATTTTATGTAATACTGTCAAAAATACAATAACAAAGCTATGACAGAAAATCAATAGCTGAAGGATCAGGAGCTCAAACAGAAACTATGGTTCCTATCAACAATTCCATTAGATTCATCTTGAAAGACTTGGACGGGGGAGAAGGAAGGGAAGTTAAGGAAGAATTAAAATGGACAACACAGATGGAAAGTTAAAGTGAGTATATGACTTCTTTATCTGATGTTGTCATTTTCATTTGTTCCTCAGCAATCGGGACAGAGTCCCCAGCTATGGTAACCTTGGGTGTCCCCCTCATGGAAGAATGTTTTGGAGAAATGTGGAATCAAAAGCTGCTCGATCTCTGGAGATGATGTCCAATTTGTAATCAGGAATAAAATTATGGGCACTTGACTATGTAGCAGCTGTGCAAATATCATTGGATGCCCTAGCCCAAAAAGCAGCAGAGGTAGGCATTGATCTGGGTGAATTAACTTTTGGATGCCTAGATAAGATTATACCTTTTATGGAATAAGCTTAGGACATGTAATCTATTTTGCCAGAGTAGTGTTTGAAGCCAGTTTTTCTCCTTCTGTTCTTGGTAAAGGAAACAAATAACTGCTCAGTTTTCCTAAATTCTTTGGTTGTATGAAGGTAAAAATGAAGCTGTCTACGTAGATCGCCCAGATGAAGGATGTACCCTTCTTTGTTTTCAAATTTGAGGAAGGAAACTGGTAAATTGATTACTTGATTGATGTTGCTCTCAGAGGCAACTTTTGGTAAAAATGAAGGGTTTGTACATAAAGTAACTGTCTTTGTGAAAGAGTAAATAAGGTGGTTTTGGATGATAAAGCTTGGTGTTTGAAAACTCATCTTACAGAAGTTATCCCAACCAGAAAGACAGTTTTCCAGGAGAGAAACTCAAGATATACTTTAGCTGATGGTTCAAAGGGAGAGTTTACAAAAGTTTGCAAAACCATAGTGAGTTCCCAAGGTTAAGTAGGGTCCTTTATAGGAGGTCTAAGTAAAAAGGTACCCTTCAGGAAAGCCTTGCATTACTTAGATGACGTTAAAGGAGAAGCATTTGCTCCAATATGATAGTTGGAAATGGCTGCTAACTGAACTTTAATAGTGGAAAAATGTACCCTTCCTTGAAAAACAGAGGCAAGAAAATCTACAATTGCAGGAAGTAGGGCAGTAAAAGGATCCCTCTTCCTCTCTCTCTCTCTCTCTGATAAGCCCAAAACTAAAACCTCTTCCATTTACTTTTTGTTTATGAGATGGGATTAAGATTTTTTGAACCAGGGAGGAAAGCCTGGAATGTCTAGCAATCACTGGAACTGGAGAAACCATGTGATCAACTTGAGGTCTGCAATGTTTTGGTGAATCTGCCCTGATGGGTGCAATAGGAGGTTTGAACTGGGATCCTGTGTCTAAGGAAGATGTATTAGGTGATACCAAAGGAAGGGGGGCCACATCTGTCAAGGCCAGAAGGGAGCAGTGAGGATTACTGTACTCTTCAACTGCGCTTTCTGAAAAAACTTGGGGGTGAGAGCAGGGGAGGGTAAGCATAAAGGAGACTGGAGGGCCAAACATGGATTACAGCATCTCTTGGTGACTGTCCCTGAGGTGGGATAAGAAAAAAGAACCTGCTGCATTTGTTGTTGAGGGTAGATGCAAATAGGTTGCTGCAAGGTCGACCCCATCTGTACATCAAATTTGCCATTCACTGGTTGAGAGACCACTCGTGAGGAATGAGGATAGTCCTGCTGAGTTTGTGCGCTAGAATGTTGGGTTTCCCTGGTATGTGCATTGCTACAAGAAAGTGGTTGGAAGAGGCCACCCACTGCCATGCTCTCACTGTTTCTTGGCAAAGGGGGTAGGATATGGTTTCCCCCTGTTGATGCTGTACTACTGACATGTTGTCCATTTGAATTGCAACAGTCCCTACAGAGAGAAAGCTCTAAAAGGCCTGCAACACTAAAAGCACCGCACTCATCTCTAGGGCACTGATATTTAAATTAGTCTCTTGTTTGGATCATGTGCCTTGAACAGTCCATTCCAAGAAATGACCCACCCCCAACCCAACCCTAACAGGGAGGCGTCTGTTCATTTTGATGTGATAGTACGTGTCTTGAAGATTGATTGAGCACATCCAACTGTCCTTCTGTAGGAAAGACAGAATGGTCTGAATCGTAATCTGGAATTTGGAATTCTTTACAAATTGATTTAGATTAAACCTTTTTTTTTTAAATAAGGGGAGATAAAAATACCAACAATGGTAAATTTGAATGATGTAAAGATGGGGAAAATAAAATAAACTACCAACTATGGTAGGTAAAGAATACCAAGAAAATCAGTACAAAAGGAAAGGGAGATACCAAAGAACAGTTAAAAGTCTACTGTATAAGAGAATAAAAAAAGAGTTTAAATATTTTTGAATAAATACTTACTAAACATCCCTAGCGCTAGAGATTGCAATCTTGTCCAAACCTGAAAAGCGACAAACGAACTTTGAGGTGTTGAGTAGTCAGGGGCATTGTGGGTAAAGGAGGAGCTCAAGAGTCAGACCTATAATTCATAGGAGATAGAGTCATGGGTCGGCTCTGAACCGATTTGTTGAGGAACAAATGAAAATATCAGATCCTCCGTTTCAAAAATGTTTTGAAACTTTTATTTTGTCTTTTATTGCCTTTTTCCATTTTCTTTTCATTTTCTCCATGAGTACACCAAAAATGTCAAAAATTACATAACATTCTTTTCTCTTCCCATCAACTTCACTTGCTTTTAACTTTTATAATTTCATTTCATTGCCTTATTCTTCCATCCTGTCCCTTTTTTCTTCCTGTAAATTTTTTTTATATAGCATCTTGACAATCATTTCTTTTTGTCTTTCTTTTAACTTTCTCATTATGCAAAATAAATGCATAGATACTAACTGCACCCACTGGATTTTTTTTAATTCAAGCCACCATCTTTTTTATCATAAATTATCTTCCTCACCAAGTTCAGCCCTGAGCTCCAAATGAAGCTACAAAAATCTGTAATAACTATTTTTCCATTTGAGTGAGAAATATATATATATATATATATATATATGTATGCCCCTAAAATTTCTAGTTTTCTAATACAAAAGTACTGAGCTTATATGTCTTTTCCTGAAATAAATAAATAACGTTTCTACTGAGCTAACATTTTTTTTGTTCCAGTATCTCTATTGACTTATTACACTTTCATACTCACCCAATGTCACTCCCAAAATCTTTATTTCCTTTTTTGTGAAATATATTCCATTTATTTTTTACTCTCACCAAACCCCTTACACTTTATTCTATTTAACTGCAGACCAATTTTTAACAGCTTTTTGATCTTTTTTTACCATCTCACTTATCCAGCTCTTAATTTTTCTTATATCATACAGATGGAAAGTTAAAGTGAGTACATGACTTCTTTATCTGATGTTGTCATTTTCATTTGTTCCTCAGCAATCGGGACAGAGTCCCCAGCTATGGTAACCTTGGGTGTCCCCCTCATGGAAGAATGTTTTGGAGAAATGTGGAATCAAAAGCTGCTCGATCTCTGGAGATGATGTCCAATTTGTAATCAGGAATAAAATTATGGGCACTGGACTATGTAGCAGCTGTGCAAATATCATTGGATGCCCTAGCCCAAAAAGCAGCAGAGGTAGACATTGATCTGGGTGAATTAACTTTTGGATGCCTAGATAAGATTATACCTTTTATGGAATAAACTTAGGAGATGTAATCTGTTATCTATTTTGCCAGAGTAGTGTTTGAAGCCAGTTTTTCTCCTTCTGTTCTTGGTACAGGAAACAAATAACTGCAAAGTTTTCCTAAATTCTTTGGTTGTATGAAGGTAAAAATGAAGCTGTCTACGTAGATCGTCCAGATGAAGGATGTACCCTTCTTTGTTTTCAAATTTGAGGAAGGAAACTGGTAAATTGATCACTTGATTGATGTTGCTCTCAGAGGCAACTTTTGGTAAAAATGAAGGGTTTGTACATAAAGTAACTGTCTTTGTGAAAGAGTAAATAAGGTGGTTTGGATGATAAAGCTTGGCGTTTGAAAACTCATCTTGCAGAAGTTATCCCAACCAGAAAGACAGTTTTCCAGGAGAGAAACTCAAGATATACTTTAGCTGATGGTTCAAAGGGAGAGTTTACAAAAGTTTGCAAAACCATAGTGAGTTCCCAAGGTTAAGTAGGGTCCTTTATAGGAGGTCTAAGTAAAAAGGTACCCTTCAGGAAAGCCTTGTATTACTTAGATGACGCTAAAGGAGAAGCATTTGTTCCAATATGATAGTTGGAAATGGCTGCTAACTGAACTTTAATAGTGGAAAAATGTACCCCTCCTTGAAAAACAGAGGCAAGAAAATCTACAATTGCAGGAAGTAGGGCAGTAAAAGGATCCCTCTTTCTCTCTCTCTCTCTCTGATAAGCCCAAAACTAAAACCTATTCCATTTACTTTTTGTTTATGAAATGAGATTAAGATTTTTTGAACCAGGGAGGAAAGCCTGGAATGTCTAGCAATCACTGGATCTGGAGAAACCATGTGATCAACTTGAGGTCTGCAATGTTTTGGTGAATCTGCCCTGATGGGTGCAATAGGAGGTTTGGACTGGGATCCTGTGTCTAAGGAAGATGTATTAGGTGATACAAAAGGAAGGGGGGCCACATCTGTCAAGGCCAGAAGGGAGCAGTAAGGATTACTGTACTCTTCAACTGTGCTTTCTGAAGAAACTTGGGGATGAGAGCAGGGGAGGGTAAGCATAAAGGAGACTGGAGGGCCAAACATGGATTACAGCATCTCTCGGTGACTGTCCCTGAGGTGGGATAAGAAAAAAGAACCTGCTGCATTTGTTGTTGAGGGTAGATGCAAATAGGTTGCTGCAAGGTCGACCCCATCTGTACATCATATTTGCCATTCACTGGTTGAGAGACCACTCGTGAGGAATGAGGATAGTCCTGCTGAGTTTGTGCGCTAGAATGTTGGGTTTCCTTGGTATGTGCATTGCTACAAGAAAGTGGTTGGAAGAGGCCATCCACTGCCATGCTCTCACTGCTTCTTGGCAAAGGGGGTAGGATATGGTTTCCCCCTGTTGATGCTGTACTACTGACATGTTGTCCATTTGAATTGCAGCAGTCCCTACAGAGAGAAAGCTCTAAAAGGCCTGCAACACTAAAAGCACCGCTCTCATCTCTAGGGCACTGATATTTAAATTAGTCTCTTGTTTGGATCATGTGCCTTGAACAGTCCATTCCAAGAAATGCCCCACCCCCAACCCAACCCTAACAGGGAGGCGTTTGTTCATTTTGATGTGATAGTATGTGTCTTGAAGATTGATTGAGCACATTCTGTAGGAAAGACAGAATGGTCTGAATCGTAATCTGGAATTTGGAATTCTTTGCAAACTGATTTAGATTAAACCTTTTTTTTTAAATAA
Source organism: Protopterus annectens (assembly GCF_019279795.1). Classification (NCBI taxonomy): domain Eukaryota; kingdom Metazoa; phylum Chordata; order Ceratodontiformes; family Protopteridae; genus Protopterus; species Protopterus annectens. The sequence goes on from NC_056737.1 coordinate 1,665,889,435, forward strand.
GAGGAGATAAAAATACCAACAATGGTAAATTTGAACGATGTAAAGATGGGGAAAATAAAATAAACTACCAACTATGGTAGGTAAAGAATACCAAGAAAATCAGTACAAAAGGCAAGGGAGATACCAAAGAACAGTTAAAAGTCTACTGTATAAGAGAATAAAAAAAGAGCTTGGCCTATGCCTAAGGCCGGCTATGACTGTTTTCTCTCTATCATAATAGTATATGCATACATCTCTATTAATCTTGTAGATTTTTATCTCATTCTCAAATCACATATCACTAGCCTTCCTTGTACTACTACTGTCTGTTACAACTAAAATTCTTTTAAGAATTACTATTCTAGAACACGCCTCATTTCCCATCAACAAAATGATTTGTCGTCGTCCCCCCCACCTCCATACTGCCTGTATTCTTTTATTAATTCTTTGTTACATCTGGTATCTAGCAAACAAAAAAAAAATCATTTTTTTTATTTTTACACCATTCCACCAGCACCACCAAACCTCTTGTATCATTTTGAATTCTGTTCATATTTAATACTAAAATTCCTGCATCATCCTTTTTTTCTGTGTGTTTTACTTCCAGGTCTTATTTTTCTTTTCCTTATCCTAAGTTTCCTATCAATTGATTTTTCACTGTCTTGTTCTGTCTATTTCTTCTTCCTCTCCACTTTCTAAAACTGCAACAGTTATTTCTTCTCCAACTACCTATTTAATGTTTAACCTTGCTTCAGCGTCTCCTTCCTCTATACCACCTTCTCTTTCAACATCTTCTGTAGTAATATTTTATACTGTTTGTCTTTCTTCTAATCTGTTCTCTTCATCTACTCCTTCCTTTTCCAGTATGGGATAGTCAACACAAAAGTGTCAAAATTCTTTACATTTTCTACAAAAAAGGCTTACATTTTTGCACTGTCTCCTTTCCCCACATTGGCCACATCTTTCTTTGTTACACTCTTGTAGTAAATAATTTTCATCTCCACAGAAATAACATGCTTTGGGTTGGCAACTACCCAACAAATCATCTCTTAACATTCACAATTACTGTATTTGAACTGAATTTTCACATCCTTAACATCCATTGCTATCCAGATTTCCCAACCCCCAGTCCATACATGTCTTTCATCACATATTTTTGGCATTGTGTACTTTACTACATAGTGAAAAAATGTTTTAACTCATGCTGATTCATATCTGAAGTCTTAAATTGCACATTTATTTTCTTTAGTTGCAGTCCAAAATTTTGAAGTAAACAGTCTTTCCATGGTGCTACTGTATTTCTTTTTCAATCTCAGTCATAAAATTTTCCAGCAAGTCAAAGTTTTCCAATGTCACTTCAGAAAAATGTTCAGCTCGCAAAGTAAATAATGCTCTTGTGTCTTTAATGTTAAACCCTAGTGGCAAGATAATACTAGTGATGATGCACACCTGCTTGCACTGCCATTACGTTTTAATTTTATCACTGGCCGTCTTCCCTGTGAATATTGGGAAACTAAAAAAATATTTGTCCCCTCTACATTTGTCTTCCTTTCCTGTTTTGCTGCATACACATAACTCCTTTCTTGTTAAAAAAAACGGCTACAGAGGTAAACCCTGAAAACTGGCAACTCCACCAGCTGAGAATACCTCCATCATTTTCCCATCAGCTGCTGCTTGTGTTTCCAGCCATGCAGTTTCTTCCTCCTGTAATACTCTCTCCACCATGTAACTTTGTCTTGTTTCCTCTCCTTCCTTTGGCTTTGCCTTGCTCATCAAAATTACCAATATGTGCATCTCCAGTCCTCCATTTCTAACAGTTATTTCATCTCCTTCTCCTTCCTTCAGTAGGTTTTCTTCTGTTCCTATCTCCATCACTGCTCCACCATCTCTGAATTCCCAGAACTGCAGTAGCAGTCCTCCAACATCACCTAGCAGTTTTAAAGAGTGCTTCACTTCTTCCTCTCCTACAAAGAGTAGGAGAATCTTCTCAGTGCTCTAGCCAAATTTCCCCTAGTTAGTACGAATATCACCATGGTTTTTCTCTGAAAAAGAGCCCATTGGCCAAGTCGGACTAACCCGGTCAACAAATTGTAAAATAAAATTTAAAAAAAAAAGGGGAGAGAAAATTCTCCCATCAAGTCCACTAGCCACAGTACTTTCTCACTCTTTTGCTCTCCCTAGGACAGCAAGACTACAACTTTGAGACATATATAAGGGCATAAAAAAATGACACCGGAGAATATATACAACTCCACACCAGTGAAGGGTTGCCTCTGATTCTGGGTCAAAGAGGACTTCTTGCAACTGATGATGGCTCATAAGGAATACATCCAAGGAAGTGCTCAAACAAAGGCCAACTTCAGTGAGACCTAAGACAGAGCAACCAGATGTCAGTCATCCAGACAGAGGAATATTAGATCATTTGCTCACTACAAAATTTCATCTACCATGTCCAGCACCTCTGATGGAAATTTTGTACTTTGAGGAAATAAATGGCAACACTTAGTTCTGGAAGTGATACAACCCAGAGCAAACTGGAACATTTTCCTGTGTGTTACATGATGTGCCAAAATGTAGCCACCCCAATGACATTCTTCAGACCCCCTTGTCAAAGCATGAATCCCCTCAAGGTGACTATCTAGACCTACATATACCAGATAAAAAGGTTAAAGTCATGGAGATCCAGAATGGGAAGGAACTCTTCTGTTCCCTTGGAGACCAAAAAGAGTTGAAAGCAAAATTGCCATCTCTTTTCCTACAATTGGAGAGCTACTGCAGCTCCTATGAAAAAAACAGAGTATGATCCTGTCCTAAGAGCTCCAGTGACATGGACTATTGTGCCAATGGAGCCCCTTCTCAGGAAGGGTCTATGAGCTGCAGAAAAGCAAGCAAAGTTGTCAATGTCTAGAACCCACTGGTACTTTGTGGTGACTTTCCAAACTGATGTGAACTCTGAGAACTACATCTTCACCACCAGTATTCCCAGATAAAAGTCATGACTGGGAGGTGCCCCTGGAAATGTCGATAACATGTGCAACTTCACCACCACCAGAAGGGGCAATGCTATGTGATGTTTCTGGGCCTTCCTTGGATACTTCTTGCACTTTTGAGGTTGGCTAGATTACAAAGCTTAAGTGGCTGAATGGTGATTACAGAAGCCATTCACAGAGGTGAGAGCCTTCTTCCGCTTCATGAGGTCAATTACAGGTATGGGATGGCTGGCTTGAGCATATCCTTTAGACAAGTTGGCATCCAGGGTCTTGTTCTTGAGTTTCTTATTATGGAAGGACAATTTCAGCCATGCCATCCTCTGTAGGCATATCCTTAGACAGTGGCCCAACCGGAATCAACCCAGTGAAAACTGCACCATTATACAAGGTATCTCATTGTGAAGGCTACAAAATGGGTTTCCTGAAACCCCTTTCTACTCTAGCTCTGAGAGATTTAGCTAATCTGCTGCTTAGACAAGTGCATATGGAGCTAGGACAAGTCAGGCAAATTGAAAAATTCCCATCTGGAACTAGGGCAAGTGACACAAATAGATGAATGCCCCAAACCTATGATAGGAAAGGAGTATGCCCTCTTGTCAAACATGTCAAAGACTTTTTTTTCTGATGGTCAAGGTGGCAACATTCTGTGGTGTTTGAGACCTACGCTGGATGAAAGATATCACAAAGGATTCAGTTACTGGATATTTAGTGAGTCGATCTGCCAACTCAGTTGAAGGTTCTAAAGAGCATTGATTTTCTTAGGGTTAATTAAGTAAAATCAAATTTACTCCTAACTGCTCTGATGATGGTCTGAATTGCATATTCTCTGAGAAGGGTGACCCAGGCCCTCAACAAGTTTCTGAGAAAAGGATATAAAGACAAGAAGTCACTCTAAATTGCTTCACATCAGTTTAAGAAAATCTGAAAGGAAAGATCATCAAGTGGAGGGGGGATTGGCCTCATTATCCCAGTCTATCTCAAGAGACAGCAGCCTTAAGGTCCTCTGAATCTTCACACAATCCTGGCAGCAAGAAAGTGCCATGACTCCATGTCACCCATTGGTGTTAGTTCATTCAAGGCTGAATGAATGACAGAATAGCACCAATTGCTGGAACTTGGGAGCTGGTGCTGGCATAAGACAGGGCTCCACTTATGCTGTTGCATGCTTCAGACAGAACTTTGTAACGGTGTGACCACGTATGCACATCTCAAGTTCCCATACTACTTCAAAATTGTGTCCTAAGGTGTGAGGGATAATCCTAAACCCTAACCTCAGCAAGTAGTTTTTACTTTCATCCTGACCTTTGCATAGCTGTGGACTGCTTTCTTCAACACTTTTGGCCACAAGGTTGCTGGACAGCTGGGCTCTCTTTAATGGACTAATGACCTGCATGACTTGGGGCCAGATCTAAGTGGACAGTCTTTGGCTCCATTAACCCTTGATGTAAGTGGATGACCAAGAAAATGAGCTCTGAGATCAACAAGGTAAAACACCACCACCTGCCTGTCATCCAAAGATATGGTAGCAAAGGAACTCCTGGGATGCTCCCAATGTGGCAGCAAAAGGCATGCCTCCCTCCTCTGAAGGTTCCTGACCAAGACTGAAAACTGGTTCAGGCTGGGGTCCCTCACCATTCAAGTAGAAGCATACGGCTGAAGAATATAGGGCACTGGACTTACTTTAGAGAGGTTCAATTATAGGACATGGTCTGGTATGCACCTAGGGCTGTAAAGAGGACTCCTTCCAACAGTCCTTGCATGAAGAGGTTGTGACCACATTCAACTAAGTAATGTGGGCTAGCAACCTTTCCAACCACTGAAATCAGGCAGCTGGACTTAATTTTTGGCACTTGAGGCAGTTTATCAATACTGTGTTCTTCCTCAAGGCAAAGTGAGCATGCAATATCAGTGAGAGTCTTGGCTAGTATATTCATCAGCTAGACGGATAGTTATTATGAAGCTTAGGTGTGTGAACAGAAGACACTAAGAGATGGCAAAGATTACGATCTAAATTTTGCAAGTTGCAAAATAGAATTGGTGGACACTGGGGACACGTTTAGATATGAAGGAGACAAATTATGTCATGATCTTCACTGACTAAGAGTGCAAATGTTCATAAAAATGTGATTATTTTTTAAATGTTGAATTCTGACTCTATTAGTAATACAAACCAAGGAGCCATTAAGGAGGATCATGGATTTTTGACAACAAATGTCTGTCAATGACACTCTGACAAATTCCTTTAAGTCTTATATATTACTCCCTTTATCAAAATCTATCAGAAGAAGCTGGGTGCATTGAAGGAGTTAGGGGAGAAGGTCAACACAAGGTTACTGCTCCTGAGCCACATGCCTAGATCTATTTCTAGCAATACCACTCTATGCCATTCCCATGCTGGAGGACAGCAGTCCTTCTCAGCTAATTTTCAATTAAATGGCCCAGTTTTAAGCTCATTCTGTAGTCTGGGGTAAGGCACCTAAAGAAAATAAAGCACAAAGTAAGATCTGTGTCTTGTACACTATTTTCTTTTTTCACTCATTCCCCTGGCTTCAGGCCACCCCAGCTAACACCTTATTGACCCACATGGTCTCAATGCACGGCAACTGCCAGCCCCCTTCATTTCTAATCCATGGCAAGAGCCCAACAATCCATTTTTCCTCTGGATGAGGCCCCAGCCTATAATCTCACTGAATCTCTTTCAGAGTTAAGAGGTGGGTGCTGAGCAGGCCACTATTCACAGAATGGTCATCCATTCTCACCTAACTCCCTCTACTCAATATTGGATGACTTTTCCTAGGAAGCTGCTAGCTGTAGGGAGCTCCTTAAATGTGCCTCTGCACAGCCTGGAAATGTTTTCCCCTGACACTCAGAGAAACCCACTCAACCCAACAGCTTCTACCAGCTGTACTCCAGTAATCCTGCTGCAGTCAGTAGTGAAGCAAGTCATTGTGAAAGCTGCCAGGCTAGCTAGCTAGAATTTTGTAGATAATTCTTTGTCATTGTAAATATTAATATAATCCATAGGCTTGTTTTTACAAATGTAAGAAAACTGTGTTATATGCTGAACTTCAAAAATGTAACCACAGTGCACCCTGCTGGAAGAAAGCTGTTAAGTAAAGAATTACCACTGTGTTCGATCTCAAGCTCAGAGACAGGATGTCTGGGTAGCAAATTCTTTATATTGTTATTAAGACAGAGAAGTACTAGATTTTACATGTAAAAGTGTCTTTTATCGCTGTGGCTTCCTGGTCTGGCGCATCTTACAAAGAAATGTAAATTTTGAGTTTCTGTTAGCCTGGGAACTAAAGGAGAAGTGAGAAAAATGATGTAATGTGAAATGACTCGACAGTACTGTGCATCATCAATTTAAGACTTTCTCAGAGAGAAAGATTGAGTATTTTGTATCTTGATCTGGATCTGACAACAGCTCACCAGCACTTGCTTGCTCTGTATGCAAGTACTATTTAAAACAGTGATTTCTCTTAGAATTAGACAGGAATTTAGCCAGATTAGTCTAGCTGTTTTCTATATTTATGTCAGACGATCCCACAATATTGTTCTAAAGTTCCTGTGATTTCTGAACTCTTGATTAGCACTATGTTGAATTGATGAGATTTGTCTTGTGCTTTTATTATTTATTATTAAATATTTTTAAACCTTTCAACTGCGGCTGTTTTGTGTAGAGATAATTTAACCTCTTAGAGGGTACTTGCATGTATTTGATGATACTGTCCAAGCCACTCCATAGTCTTGCTGCTCAGCCACACTTACTAATTTGGATAACAGTAACATTACTCAGTGAAATTGATCACCCTTTGGGAAGGGTCTTACAGTAGCTGATAATAGTGGTTGGTGGCAGTCAGTACTACCTTATAGTCTGGGCAGAAAGGGGGCATAGTTGGAGAACCTGTGCCAGCCTTCCTGAAGAGTATCTGTGTGTTTATATCTAAATCAAATCTTAAAGTATGTGTGTGTCAGCTACTTGGGCAGGGACACGAAGCACTGATTGGACAGAGAGGGTGCTGGAGGTTTTAGCTTGACCACTAGGCTGAGATCTGGACCCTATTGCTGTGCTAGTGGGGAGTCTTATTGGGGATCTGCAGAGAATGGGAGAAATCAGCCCCTGACTGTGATCTCTGTGCGCGCTTAACTGAAATTGTAATTTACTGTGTATGTACTTATCCTCCCAATGTGCACGCCCCTCACTGGTGCTAGTGGTGAGGACTGAGGCTCCTTGATTACTGGCCAGTGCATAGGCACCCCATATTAATTGTTTGGCAGTGGTGGGATATCCACATCAAGTATTAATTGGTTGATAGTGGTGAATTAGCCACATCACATATTAATTGGCTTGTAGTGGTGTGAATAGTGAATTCCAGTAGCTTGTGTACAGTGATCACTGAATGTGTTTTTGCACTTTACTGTGTGTGTGTGTGTGTGTGTGTGTGTGTGTGTGTGTGTGTGTACTTGTATCCCCCCCAATGTGCTCGCCTCTCACTGGTGTTAGTGGTGAGGATTGAGGCTCCTTGATTACTGGGTTAGTACGCGGGCATCACAGTTATAATGTCCCTCCCAACGATGGGAGAGATGTCAACTGCTACTCATTCACATACTTCCCTTCCTTAGTCCTTTCAGCTCATGGGAGGCTAACTGAATCTGGATAGTCTGGATTATAGCCAGTACTTTACTTTTCTGTGCCAGGCAGCTGATGCTAAATCTATTTTTCTGAGTATAAACTGCAGTAATGCTTATATAACAAATAAACACAAATACTTTCTAGTTACTCATGCTCTGCCTCTTAGTCCTAATAAGGAACCTAGTCATTTTCAAAAAGAAGTATCTGCTATATCCTTTCTCTGCACTAGAATGCTGTTTCCTGGATTCCCAGTCTATTCCTTCCTGGCTGATCTTTCAGCAACTCGCACTTAACCCAAAACCTAAGTCTCTAACAACCCAGGAAAAACAGAACATGCATCTGTACCCATGTCCTGGCAGAACTCCCTTTTTATGTCATAAAGTATAACCTGCGAGAAAAAGTCTATGACCCTCCACACAAGTACAGCTCCAATCTTTCTTATGAAGTCAGAATTTTCTCATCTTCCACAAATAACTGTTTGAATACACTAATCAGTCTCAGAGGTGAGCCACTATTAAAAAAAAAAAAAATTGCACACTGTAATACAGTGATCCAGTTGGGTGAAATGTTATGAGATGACATGACCCATAGGGAAGACAAAATAACTATTCAGAAGTATAATGTGAAGAAATGACAAAATTATTCAGAAGTATCATACATGAAATGGCCCAAAGTGGAGTTAAAGGCCAAAACAGATGTTCAGAGTTGAGGAAGAGGGATGATTCCTAGTAGTATGACTCTTTCTCTTTTAAAAATTAGACCCCTTTCCAGAAGAACACAGCGAGCCATCCAGAAGGGACCTGGGCAAAAATTACAGAAAGCTGGGCTGGTCCTCGAGACTACAGCAAAGACAGAAAAACAGCAGACATTTATTCAGCAGTGAAAACTGTGACAGACTGCAAAGCAGTGAAAAAGGTAAACAGCTTTCTGGAAACAGTAAGATCCGACGGCATGTTTATAATTACACCGTTTACCAAAAAACAAGCCTGGCACAGTCTAATCTTTAATGAAATGGTGCGAAATCTATAAAGCACAACAGCGACACCGACGCACGATGCCTGCTCAGGCCCAAGCAATAAGGAATGAAAGAATGAAAATCCTATGAGGTATCTGTTGTTTCCCACAAGAAATACAATTATTAACTTTTCCATCAAAAATTTCTCTAACTTACACTTAAAGGAACGTTGTGGTTTTCATATGTTTTCTGGAACTCTTAGCAAATCAACTTGTGCAAAAACAAAACTGTATTTTCTGTGTTATGAATATTATGCATTAAAGTGGTAAAAGAATGAAGTAATTCTCTGCTGTAACTGTTGTGAAAGAAAGCTTTAGTATACAAGACTTGTCTTTTCTCTTTTTTTCTATTTTAAGGGCACTGAGACTTGTTTGCCTACGTTATTGATGAAGGCCAGTGGAACGTACTGAATAGTTATAAATGCGTTTGCATTATAAAATGAAAGCCCTAAAAGAAGCCTATGATATAGAATGCACTTAATAACTGGGGGTTGATTTAATTTCTCTCTAAGTAGGATGCTAAGAGGCCACAATACAGAACTGAAAATTTGCTGCTAATGCAATATTTTCAACATGACTCTGCAGAAAACAAAACTTGAGACACATTAGAAAAATGTGCAATACCTGATTAAAAGATAAACATGCCTACTGATGCTGGGCCTGAGCCCCATCAACCTGACAACTCAGTCATGGTAATTTAAATAAGTACATGAATGGTGAATGCAAATGTTTAAAGGAATCGTACCCACATTATTTTCATTAGCAAGCAATGATTCAATTAGCCTATACAAAAAAAAAACTTTGTTTTATTGACAGATGAGAATCAAATCTGAAAAGAAACAGTATGCTGCAGTGAGTTGCAATCTGCATCTAAAATCGTGAGTACGCAGTCCGTTGCGTTTGCACTTGATGTTGAGATGACTGCTGCTGCTGCTGTTGTTGCTGCTGCTGCTGCTGGAGGCGAAGTTGCTGGGAGTAAGGATCTTCCAAAGATTTAATGGCCATGGTAGTTTTGGGGCCTGTTTTCCAAATAATCCCACTGGAGTCAACAACAGATGCTTCCACAGTTACTACATGGGTACCAAGGACTGAAAAGTTCAATAGGAACTGTGTACTGAAATAATCATTGTGTGGCTCGACCTTCTGCTCAAGTTCATTGGTCATGTTGTCGATAGGTACCTGTGAAGTAAGAAAGATGACACATTTAGAACATTGGGGGGGTTGTAAACTATGGTATTCTAAAAACTATCTACTTTAAATATGAAACTGATGCTATATGTCAACTGATATGGTTAACTAAAACAAGTAATACATTTTACTAACTTCTAGTCCATCATTCAAGGCAAGCAAAAACTGAGGGTAATGTTACTCAATGCTAGAAGTCTAAATCTCAAAATGCACTCACTCGAAAGCACTCCTTAAAATGGAGAACATTGATATCTGTGCAGTGACTGAGACCTGGTTCAAGGCTCCAGAGAGCACCCCTGCACTACCAGGCTATAACTCATACCACACTTTTTGGCCATGTAACCTGGACCGAAACACCAAAGGCGGAGGTGTGTCCATATTCATTAAGGATATCCACACCTCCAGCTAGTTGCTCAGCACAATGCATCCAAGGTTATCCAAGTGCAACTAACTCTGGGCAAAACTGCAATCCAAACTGTAGTTTGCTACAGATCACCCACCATACCCCAGGATTCCCACTCCTCTTTTCTTGATGTACTGGAAAATATTAAGGTTCAACCAAACACAATAATAATGGGCGACTTCAACTACCCCACCATTAACTGGGAAAACTTGTTTACCAACTCCTTAGCTCAACGCTTTCTGGAATTCATAAACTCCAATGCCCTGGATCAACTTATCCACACCCCCACCAGGGGCAACAATATCCCACACCTAGTCATTACCAACATGAGTGACCGGTGTTCCACGCCTGAAGTCAACTCCTCGTTGGTCCGATCCAACCATAAGCTAATCACCCTTGATATCCACATCCCGCCCCACCCCCCATTAAGGAAACCACAGTAAAAAATTTCTCCAAAGCCAACTTCATGCTCAAGACATAAGTGGTGAACTTCATGACACCCATGCAGATGGACAATACAGTTACAACTGCTGAATCCTACACAATTGCACTCTATAAGCACTTACACGAGTGCATGGATCTTGCTATCCCAAACAGAACCAAGACGCTATCCTCCAAAAAAAGGAAGCCAATTTGGTGGTCCCCTGCCGTAAACAAACTGTACAACAGAAGGAAGAAACTGATGCAAAAAAGAGAGTAAAATCCCATGAGTGGAGGAGCTTCCTGGTCAGCCTCACTAAGAAGCTGAGATCCCTTATAAGATCCTCCAAAGCTAGCTCCGAAAACAAAATCACCACTAATTCCAAGGACAACCACAAAGCATTCTATAGCTATGTCAAGAATCTTGATGGCAACACCCAGATCTGCTCTGAGTTACAGCACAAAGGCACGAAAATTACAGAACCAACTGATATTGCCAACATCCTGGCAGACAGGTTCAGTGCTAACTTTACTTCCCTCTCACCCCCTAAAGGGCCCATATCTAGAAAGGAAGAATGCAGAGTCCCTATAATCACAACTACGCAGGTAAAAGCTGCACTCTCTAAATCCAAAAACACAGCATCCATGGGACCGGACAACATCCCAGGCTGCGTTTTACACGAACTTCAGAATGAACTGGCTCCCCACTTAAGCACCATGTTCAATAATAGCCTCGCATCAGGCTTTGTGCCCACTGAATGGCACACAGCAACAGTTATCCCACTCCACAAAGGGGGAGCCACCACTGACCCGGGTAACTATCGACCTATTAGCCTGATCTGCAAGGCCATGGAACATATCATCATGGAACTCATAAAGACATTGGTAACCTCCAAACTCTGGATTCCACCCAGTTTGGGTTTGTGAAAGGCAGATCATGCCTCCTGAACCTGATCGACTTCTTTGAGGCAGTCACCAAAGCCGTAGATGAGGGTAAGGTGGTTCACACAGCCTATCTTGACCTCGCCAAGGCTTTCAACACCATCCCCCATTCTGGAATTATAGTTAAACTCACTAAACTAGGTATAAATCCCTACGTCACAAGATGGGTTGCCAACTGGCTCACTGACAGAACCCACACTGTAAAAGTTGCAGACTCCAAATCTGACCTCATACAGTGACAAGTGGAGTACCACAGGGTTCCGTCCTGGGACCTCTCCTGTTTGGTATCTACTTCTCTGAAGTACAGGCTAACACAGAAGGCCTCCGGCTAACAAAGTTCGCAGATGACTGCAAACTAGGAGCCATAGTCAAGTCCCCAAATGATGTGGACATCCTACAGAAGGGCCTCACTGAGACACATGCCTGGTGTCAGAGCCATGCCCTCAAGCTCAATGCCAAAAAGTGCAGTGTCATCCCCTTTGGTAAAAACTCTATACCCATGAACTACCACATAGGCAGCAATCTACTTAACACCGAATGCGTGATAAGACACCTTGGGACCCAGGTGGACAGTAGTCTCTCCTTTGATAGTCACATCGCCACAGTAGTCAGAAAGTCCTTCTACATGGCACACCTCATCATAAAAGGGTTCTCATCCAGGAAAAAAAGAGGTCATTGTTCCCCTCTATTCAACACTCATTAGAACCATTATACAGTACAACGCCCCTTTTGGAATGTACCTCACAAGACATCTGCAGCAGCTGGAAAGGCCACAAAAGTAACTCACAAAAGGATTACTGGCCTCAAACAAATGCCCTACACTGACCGCCTCAAAAAACTCCAGCTTTACTCCATAGCATATCGCCTACTCCGAGGTGATCTCTGCCTAACATATAAAGCTATGTCAAACCCAGAGCTGTTGGACATGCTACACCTAAAGAAATCCCAATCCCTCCGAGCTACACACTCTAGGGACCTAAACCTTGTCACCACAATAAACAGGACATGCTGGAGGGATAGATTCCTGTCCCAGAGACTTCCCATACTCTGGAACAGGCCACCCATCTATGTCAGGCAAAGTTCTTCATTAGCACTCTTCAAGAAAAATCTTGATGAGTGGATGGGAAATAGGAAATACACCCAGGGATCACTTCTGTGTCTCTGCTTGACAGTGGCACAGGAAAATAACTTTCTTGGGTGGCGTAAGCCAGGGAACCTTGTTGACTAGGCTTACGTAGGCCCTTGGGCCGATAGCCTAGTACCTACCTATGAACCTATAAGAACTTCTAGTCCCTGTTTCTTGGTACTATGCATGCTTATGTTCATACAATGTTTGCTTCCATCATTTTCTGTGTCAAACTGGTCACTACATTAATGATTTCCTGTGAACACCCAAGCAGTTTTTATCCTGCAGTGTAGTCTCATTCTAACTTTTTTGTTTCTGCACCTACCAAATACTAAATATGACTTTAAATATAGAAGCTTTCTCGCATCAAAAAACCTAGATTAAGGGCAGGTTACTTTTCCACTATTTTCTTTGAGTGTATACACACAAAGACATATCGTTAATATCTCCTTAACTTCTTATGGAATCTTTGTACTGTCTTTACTGCTCTTCTGCAATCTGCTTTTCCCTATGAAAACCTTTACACAAGTTTGGCATCCATTTTCTTACAGCATTACAGCTGCACCACCACCACCTTTCTGCTTGTAGCATCTCTTCTAATGCACAGCATAGCAGAGCCATCAAATGCTATCTATCATCAAGTTTTGAGATAAGGTACAGCTTTCTGAAGTAAACATTACCACAATAAATGTATGGATTCATTTATGTTTTCACTGTACGTATTTTAACATCTGGATTACAGCCCTTATAAGGGGCTGGTTCTAAATAAGTTTCTGCTAAGCACTAAATTCTGCCTTAAAGATGGCTGACTGTGACTCTGGAATACTCATTAACAAGTAGTAGAGAGGAGATTCTAGTGGGTTCTTCCCCTCAAGGTGGGCCCATTGTGACAGCTACACATTAGATGCACATACTTTGTTTTGTGTGTGGTGGGATATATGCTATTATGGGTGTGGTAGCACAACTTAAAATGCATGGAAATCTACCCCTAAGCACTTAGGATGTCATTCAACCACACTGGGTATGTTTCACCTCATCCACAAAGGTGTATGTTGCATACTACAGAGGGCATCTTGCAGGCAGCTACCTGGTCCTCAGTGGACATCCTTGCCAAATGTTGTAACTTAGCCAGTGTTTCCAGGCTGAGGGCAGGGTTTGCTAGGGCCATGCTGCAGGGTCTTATGTCCTCATCTTCCACAAAATGCAAGCCATCCTCTAGCCTGTAAGCTCTGGGAATCATCCCAAGAGTCAGTACTGCAACAGTGAATTATGAAGAACATAGTACAATTGTGTAAGGGACTTGCTATAATTGGAGAAGTTAAACTATATGCACTGTTTCAGTACTAATACCCTCCCTTCTTCCCCTTTAGAAAGGTGAGATGGTAGCTATGACCTGGGTGAATGAGCTTTCACTAGGCCTGGGATAGGTTTCCCATGATGACTATGGCAGAAAGCAAAACAGGCTATCCATTCAAAAATGACTGATCAATTTTCCAAAATTGCTTTGTCTGTCTAGGTAGAATCTTTACTATGTATGCACAAACCACCTTAGTCATAAAAGATGAATTATTCCAAAGCACGACTCTATCCATATGGAATACCAAGAAAGGTTCCCTGCAAGTCAGAGCTTGAAATTCTGAAATTCACCTAGCCAATATCAAGGCTACCAGCAGGGCAGTCTTCCAATGCAAGGATTTTATGGGGATGGAAGAAGCTGGTTCAAATGGAGGAAGAGAGTTTTTCAATCACAAATTTTATAATAATTTCTGATGAGGTCTCCTTTTTGGGAGACCTTAAATGCAGGACCCCCAGTGGAACTGTTTTGCTGGCAAATGGGGAGTGAGGGACATGCAGTAATGGCTGAAGCATGCATCTTTGGGGAAGCATAAGAAAGGCCTATTTTGTAAATATCTGACAGGTAGGTGAGGACCACAGACAACTGTACTGAAGCTGTGTCCTGTCCTATGTTACAGTACTAGTGGGAGACCATCCGTTACTCTGCTATGGAACATTTCCTTGTTTTAGGCTTTCCTGGCCTCCTCAAAATATGTAGCACATCCTCTAGAAACACATTTTTGATGGGTGTTAAATCATCCAAACTGTCAGCCTCAGTGTCCACAGGTTGGAGAGATTCACCATCTTCTTGTACTGAGTCAAGAGGGCCACATGCTGAGGCAAGAATAACAGTTTTTCCCTTGACAGTTTCAGTATTATGAAAAATCAATATTGCAAGGACCAAAATGGTGCTATCAGTAGAATTTCTGGCTTGCCCTCCCTTATCTTTTGCAATACATTGGGGATCAAGGTTAGAGGAGGCAAAGTGTACAGAAATGGACCTGCTAAGGGTATGGTGAAGGTATGTGTTGTCTATACCTCTTGGGTTGGCATCCTGGTGCGATATTTGCTCAGCTGCCTATTTCCTGGAGAACAAAAAGGTCTACTTCTGGCAAACTCCACTTGTGAACTACGTCCAAGGACACATTTCTGTTTAATATCTATTTGTAATTGTCAGTTTGTTTTTTCTGCTGAGATGGGCTGCTGTCCTGGAATGGGATGTGCAACAGAACTCTGAATTGAGACTTGGCTGCTGGGTTAACTCCAACAACTGTACTGCCCGTCTGCACAGTAGGTAAGAGTGTATATCTCTCTCTTGCTTGTTGATATACCACATCACAGTGGTACTGTCTGCCTGCATTAGAAAGGCTCTCTGTTGCCACACATTTATTGTAGGCACAGATGGACATTATCACTACTATCATTTCCTTTATGTCGATATGTTTTGCTTTTGAATGCCCTGTCTCAAAGTCATCGCACTCTCACCTCCCCCACATGGGACCCCCAGGTCATAGCTGAGGAGTACATTATGTGGGTCTAATAGCCTTGATCCATTTTGCAGGAAACTCCAAAGTTTAGACAAACTTTTTCAGTCCATCGTGAATGTTCTTTGATACAGGGTAACAGCAGAATGGGACACTGTACTGACTGCATACCTGTTTCTGAGGTATCACTGCAATTTCCTCATACAAAGTTGTGCCAAGGGAATTATCACTATACTAAAGGCCATGTATCCTAGGTCTCTAAGGAATTCCTCCTGGCAGGGATATAATTGAGGCTGTCAGTCTTTTCAAAGTACTGTGTCAGAAAAAGGAACTTTTTCTCTGGGAGGATTTTTTTCTGTCCCTCTGAATCCAGAAGAGTCCCAGAAATAAAGCTCACCTGGATGGGGAAAATGGGATTTTGGAATAGTCAGACATAGTGCCAGAGAATGAAAATAAATGATTGTAGTTTGTAGAGCTTCTTGGACTTCCTACCAAGGACAGGGTCTACAAGACACAGTTGTCCAGATGAGATAAGATGCGGATCCCTTTCACCTGCAAAAAGCAATTATTTGAGAAAGGCACTTTGTAAACACCCTGGGTGCAAAATGGTAATGGGTACTTCCTCTACTGAATCTTAGAAACACAGCCTGCCTACCTTGGATATGGGGATGTATGCATAGACATCCTTTAAATCCAAGGTTAGGATAAATGCCAGAGGAAGCAGCAAAGGCAGAAGGCTCTGCAACAACAGCATTTTGAACTCAGGAACCATAGGTAACTTTTTTGTTCTATTGGAAGTAAATATTTGTTTACTAGAAATAGCAAATGAAAAATAAAAGGTTATGTCTTACCATAACTTGGCATCTGTGTTGTCTTCCTTCATTCCGCCTCACAATAGGGTCTCGGATCCAACCGTCAGATCTGGAACGGCCACATTCTTCAGACTTGGATGTGACTCTCAAGCTCCTCCCTCTTACCCATAACGCACTACATCCACCCAAGTACCTCAGATCAAGTGTGCTGATTTCATATGTCCAACACCCACATAGCAAAGGAACAGCAGATGAGGCTCAGACATGGTTCACAAGAGTCCTTTCATAATCCAGGTTCCTCTAGAAGAAAAGAGGCAGGGGGATGGTTGGTTGGGAAAGTGAGGAGGAATGAAGGAAGACAACAAAGATGCCAAGTTATGGTAAATCATAACCTTTTAATCTGATGAAGTCTTCTTCATTCCTCATGATAGGTCAGAGGCCCCAGATACGTAAATCCCAGGTGACTCTCATGGAAAGATATGCCGGAGCACCATCAAACCAAAGAAGGTCTTGCTCCTGGACACGATATCAAAATTTGCAGTGTGATACAAAGGTGTGACTGTTAGACCATGTTGCTGCTGCACAAATATCAATGGAAGTTCTAGAATAGAAAAATGCAGAAGTAGCCACAGTTCTGGTGGAATGTGACCTGCGTTGTCTAAGTAATTCCAATCCTTTGGATGAGTAAATACACAAAATGCAGCCAGATATCCATTTTACCAAGGTAACTTTAGACTTTGCTTGTTCAAGTGTAACACATGAGAAAGCTACAAAAAGCTGATCAGACTTCCTGTGTTGCTTGGTCTTGTGCAAGTAAAAATGGAGTTGTCTATTAACATCTAGAAGATGGGGAACATACTTCCCTTTATTACAAAAATTTGAAAAGAACACTGATAATTGGATGGATTGATTAATACTGCTCTCATTAGCTACTTTGGGCATAAAGGAAGGATTGCTACATAAGGACACACTGTCTTTATGAAAAAGTATGTAAGGAGGTTTGTAGGATAAGGCTTGTAGTTCAGAAATCCTCTTAGCAGAAGTTATAGCCACCAAGAGGACCCTCTTCCATGACAGAAACTTCATGTCACAATATGCTGCTGGTTTGAAGGGTCCCTGGTTCAAAGCCTGCAATGCAAGAGTTTGGTCTCAAGGATGAGATGTATCCTTGATTGGAGGCCTTAGTAAGAAAACACCTTTCATGAAAGATTTGCAAAGCCTAAAAGCAAACAGAGAATGGGACTAAGTATGAAAACTGGAAATAGCAGCCAATTGGAGTTTGACAGTTGAGAAGCTAGCACCTTCCTCAAAAAGGGTGCTAAGAAGTAACAAAACGTCTGACACTGGTGCTGAGAAAAGATCAATGTTCCTGCTTGTGGCCCAAATAACAAATCTCTTCCGCTTACTGGTGTACACATTCTTGGCGGAAGCCTTTTGCAAGGCTAGAAGAATTTTTTGGACTGGGGACTTAAGCCTGGACTGTCTCACTATGGTAGAAAGTAGGGAAACCAAGCAGTCAATATGAGGTCTTGAAGATTCAGATGCTGCATCCCTAATGGATGAGAAAGGAGGTCCTGACTTGGCTCCAGGATGAGGCCGAAGGGGATAAAGAGGATGACTGAGCTCTTCAACCTGTGTGCCTTTTGAAGAAACTTTGGTATGAGCAGAAGAGGAGGGTAAGCATACAGGAGACCCGGTAGCCAATCATGGACCAGAGCATCCCTCAGAGATTCCCCTGGAGGAGGGATCAGAGCAAAGAACTTGTTGCATTTGTTGTTGAGAGGAGAGGCAAAAAGTTCACAGCAAGGTTGATCCCAACAATTGAAGATTATGTCCGCTACTCATTTACTGAGGGACCACTTCTGCGGAACTAGGAGCGATTTGCTGAGTCTTTCCTCTAAATCACTGGTTTTCCCCAGGATATGCATTGCAACTAGAAGGTGGTATGAAGATATTGCCCACTCTCATGGCCTCCATGCACAAGGGGTAAGAATGGGTTTCTCCCTGTTTGTTGATGTACCAGACAACAGATTTGTTGTCTGTGTGTACTGCAATACTCCCCAAAGGGAGAACGTCCTGAAAGGTTTGCAATGTTAGGAGGAATGCTCTCATCTCCAGGACACTGATATGCAACCTGGTCTCAGTAGGGGACCACATGCCTTGGACCATCATCCCATTGTAATGCCCCCCCACCCAAACTGGGAATCATCCGTTGTCACGGTGGCTGGGGGGGGTGTTCAAGAACAGTCTGCCTAGAATGAGGTTGTTTGACTGTATCCACCAACTGAGGTGACGTTTGCAAATGACAGTCAACCTGATGTGAAGGGTCAGTGGCTGAAAGAGGATGGACCATTGTGTCACTAATGTCCACTGGAGAACCTGCATGAAAAATCTGGCTAGAGGAACAAAATAGCTGCAGACATGGATCCTAGGGTCTGCAGGACCAATCAAGCAGGGGAGCCTGTTGAGCTAACAATTCCTGTACCTGATTTCTCAGAGTGGCTACTCAGTGTGAAGTAAGATATGCTATCCGATTCCTTGTGTTGCGCTGCGTACTTATAAATTTCAGGTTCTGTACTGGAATCATGTTGGATTTGCTCATATTTATGGTGATGCCCAGACAATGTGATAACTGGATTAAGAAATCTCTGGCTTGGATTAGCCGATGCCTTGTGGGAGCAGTCAGGAGCCAATCGTATAAGTATGGAAACACCTGGAATCCCTTGAGCCTCAGGTGAGCTGCTACCACGGTCATGCATTTGGTGAACACCTGGGGGGCTGTGGTGAGCCCAAAGGGCAGTACTGTGAACTGATGATTGGCTCCCAGCTGGATGCTCACATATCTCCTGGAACGCCTGCCTCTTTTGATGTGACAGTATGAGTACTTGAGATCTATCGAGCACATCCAGTAGTCCTTGTGCAACAGTGGCATAATGGACTGAACCATATCCATTCGGAACCTTGACTTCTTTATGTATTCACTCAATTTGCTTAGATCCAGGATGGATCTTAGGTCCTGTCTTTTTTGGCACCAAAAAGAAAAGGGTGTAGGTTCCGAACTCTCTTTGTTTGGTTGGGACCTCCCGGATAACTCCTTTTAGCAAAAGTTGCTGGATTTCCTGTGCTGCCTGCTCCCTTTGATTGGGTGGCATGTCAGGAAGGCTCTTGGAATTTGGGGGAAGAAGAGAAATGAGAGCCTCTGGATATTATGCTTAGCACCCAATGGTTTTGAGTCAACTGGGTTGAGGCTTTTGTGTGCAAAGCTAGTCGGCCCCCAACTGCCTCCAGAGAAGGACAATCGGGCAGCAATTCAGGAGCGCTGGTAGGGCTTATCTGGAAAGGATTCCCTAAAGCCCTGGTTCTGTGGACCCCCTCTGCTTTTAGGGCAGCATCTACCATTAAACCCTCCTACTCTGCCTCTGGAGGAGGGTTCCCTGTGCGAGTCCTGGAAAGGCCCTTGCGATCTGAGAAACCACATCATCTTGCCTCCACACTGGTCCCTCAAGAAGGACCTCTGAGGAGGTAGAAAATTTTATTCCAAAAGCAGTAAGTGTCTTCCCGTCCTTTTTGCTATTGGTAAAATCCCAAAACTGGAGGAGCCATCATAAGGGACATTCACAAATGATGCCTTAAAGGGCTAGGCAACAATCACATAGCCTCATCCAGGCATGCTTCCTTATGGAAAGTCCTGAACTGGCTATAGGCAAGGTGCCCTCTGTGGTATGGGAGATTATCCTCATTGATGAGTTGGTAACAGATGAAAGAGTGTTCAGCTTGGGAGAATGTTTCTTAAATTCCTCCAAAGGCATGGACTCAGAGAGAAGCTAAGAGTTCCTTGATCAGATCTCTCTGATGTCAGGTAAAATAAGCCATGTAGTTCAACAACCTCATTGCAAAGGTGGCTGAAGTGTAGATGGCTTTCCAATCCTGTCGAATGCTCTAGAGTCCTTGCTAGGCAGATGGATATTAGCAGTCTCTTCTGACAACTCTTTCTTAGTGGCTACCACCACCATGATGGCAATGACTACTGGACCCTTACTCCAATGTTTCCTATCTGGAGGGGGTACCAGAAACCTATCTGGAGAGAGGTTGGGCAGACCACCCACCTTTCAGCTTCAGAATCTCTAATACGTCCCCAAAGGAGTGTTCAGGTGAGGATCAGGGGGATCCTTCCCCCTCATCAAAGTCAGTGTCCTCAGTTAAAGACTCTAATGGGGAGTCAACGTGCCTCCTTTTGCAAGTCTTCTTCTGAGTAAGTTATTCAGCTGGGTACTCTGGAAAAGTGTTGGAAGAAGGGGATCCCTCATGAGCAGGGAGTTCTCAGAGGCTGCTCAGGATAGGAAGACTGGAAGCAAGGCCTGGATCTGATGTGGGGTACGGGGGGTGGACTGGGGAACATGTGTCATCAGATCTCCAACTCGAGAGAAAACCCTCTCCACTACCTGAAAGGCTGAAGGACCAGGAGAAGTCCTTTCTGTCTCCCTTAAGACCAAAACCACTGAGGAAAAACGGGCAGGACTCACCCCAGATCCACGACCTAAAGAAACGATTGGACCTGAACTGCTGAGTGCCGAGGCACCCAAAGGAAGTGATTGTTCTGAGAAAGACAGAGCCAATCCCAGTTCCCCAGGCCCAGTACCGACACCACGGCTTTGAGACCTGCTCTGTTCCAAGAGAGCTGGAACAGAGCTAGCCAAGGGCATCCTCAGCATCAAGGAAGGATGCTTCCCCTGCACTGAGCCTGAAGCACATCAGTCCTGAATTCTGCGATTCCAAAACTGAAGGTTGGATCTGAGGAGGAGTCCTGATGGTATGGCCAGGGTAGTTCATGGATCTGACAGGGGACAAAGCCAAGTCTACCCCCATCTGGATATGAGCCTTGAGAAATCTCCTCATCATCCTGTCCATACACACCTTGGGCCAGCTTCTGAAGGAAATGGATGAAGCTGACAAGGGAGGTCGGGAATGTTTTGACCTGAAAGAGAGAGCAGGGGACCTCGAAGTTCTCAGATCCTGAGGTATTGGATCCAATATAAAAGCAGACAAAAGGTGGAGTAGAGATAGTAATGACATCCCCTGGATCTGAAGGAGCTGTTGGATCCTAGAAGGGAGGCAATTCCTTTGAGTCCGAGGAAGTCAGATCAGAGGATTTGTTTGGCTTCTTAGCCTCAAGAGTCTCCCTCAGGGAATCAGGGAGGGACCTCTTTTATAGTAGCTGGAGAAGAAGAAGCCAAAGAAGGGGTCTGAGCCTCTGGAGCTGAGGAGGGAAGAAGGCCCCTAAGCATCAATTTATTTTTCAGGTCAGTTAACGCCCGCTGATTAAAAGCAGCACAAACATTACAATCTGCTTTCAAATTATCAGCACCCAGGCAATACACACACTCCTTCTGGGCATCCTGGTTGGGGATTTTATGCACACAAGAAGTGCAGCACTTGAACCCTGGTGAAGGCTTGTCAGCTGTATCCAAAAGCCCACTAAAAAACAACTGTCAACTCCACAGAAGTAAAGGAACTGACAGAATTAAGCTACGAAATACAGGTAAGTTTAAGTTTTAAGGTTTAAGTTAACAGAAAAGAGAAAGAGAACTAACGTAACTTTTTTTTTTTTTTTTTTTTAAGGAAAAGAATCACACAGCACACGCACACTATCTGAAAGAAGATAACGGAGGGACAACTTACAAAATACCTAAGGCTAGTTCACAAGAACATTTTTGAAATAAAGCTATCCACAGCTTGAGAGCATGAAATCTGCATCCGGTACGCTGAAGTGGCAAACAAGATCTGAGGTACTTGGGTGGCTGTAGTGCATTATGGGTAAGAGGGAGGAGCCTGAGTGTTGAATCCAAGTCTGTAGAATGTGTCCGAGACACATCCGAAGTTCGGATCAGAGACTCTATTGTTGAGAAGGAATGAAGAAGACAACATCAGATCATAATGCTACATTTTTATTATTTTTTTATAAAGAAGAAACATCTTTATTAAATTATCACATATAACGTGGGCAATCTTACATTTATATAAATGAAAACAAACCATATTGACACAATTCCAGTTGTAAACATTATACATTACAAACCATGTTGACACAATTGTAGTTGCAAACATTATACATCACTTATTATCCAGTCATTATCAGTCAAACATTACATAGTTCCATTCACATCCAGTCTTCTTTTAAACCTCATTCCTCCTTTGGATGTATTGTTCCCACAATTCCCATTTTTCCTGTGTAATTTGCTCCTACCCTTTTCTAAAGATCTCAATTCCAATTGTTTACCTCTGTTACTATATTTGCTACTTCTAGTAAAGTTGGTTTAGACTCTCATTTCCATTTTCTAGTAATTACTTTTTTGGCAGCCACCATAATTAGACTCAGAAAGGCCTTACTATGTCTAGGCAATTCTGATTCTGTATCATAACTCAAAAAAAATACTTCCTTATTTACAACAATTTGCTTGTCCAGTATGTTTGACAAAACAGTCTTCAGGGACTCTTTAAAGTCTACCAGCTCATTATACTCCCAGAACATATGCTCCCAGTCTCCTCTTTCTTCTCCATCACACCTCCAACATTTGCTGTCCACCTGAGGAAAAATTCTTTGGAGTCTACTTGGGGTATAAAAATACCTACATAAACACTCCCAAGCAAAGATTCTAAATCTTCTAGACTTTGTTCCATATTTGGGATAAGGGGTATAAAAATACCTACATAAACACTTCCAAGCAAAGATCCTAAATCTTCTAGAATTTGTTCCATATTTGGGATACATACATATACCCCTTCATTGTTTCTTTGTGAATTGCTTATCCAATTTCTCTTCCCAATCCTTTCTAACCTCATCTGTTTGATTCTTATAGTTATCATGCAATATTTTATATGCGCTACTAATTATTCCTTTTTAACGGCAGCTTCTGTTCTAAATTCTACAAAAAACTGCTACCAGTGCTGGTCTTTCATTTAGAACCCACCAGTCTTTCTTTTTGTCTGTACTCTGATATCAATCCTTGATAGGGAAGGCAATCTCTAATCTGCAGTCCAAATAAATTCTTGGCATCTTCCCATTCTATCATCTTTCCCTCTCTAGTTATTTGCTCCCAGTACCTTGGTTCCTTTGCCAGTTTTCTATAATAAATTCCAGCCCCCTCTTGCCTATTGTGTGTATTCCTAATTGCAGTCCTCCCTATCAGCAGAATCACCCTTCTCCATTCCCATGTTGACTTAGTTCTTAGAATACTTTCTGCTACTTTACGAATATAAATTTCTGTATGATTACTATCATTCTCCTTAAAAATATGCACCCAAAATCTCAGTCTCTCCTTGTTTCTTGAGCTTCCCCCTGTTTCATCATCATTGCTTTAAACTTTGAATTATAGTTTTCTGCTTGTGCTATATACATGAGCCTTAAATGTGTTCTTCTGAAATACCCCTTCAAAGCGTGTAATCCCAATCTACATTGTTTAACTGGGAGAATGAGCTTATCCCACTTGACTCTTGCAGTCTTCCACTCCCAGATAAAATCCTTCAGCCCTTTATTAAATGCTATCCACAACTTCTCCTCTGGTTGATAAAAATATTCCTGACCTGTGTATAAGACTAAAGGGACTAAAACATTTTAACTGCTTGCATCCTATTATCAATGTGCATACAATTTCCATTTTCTCAGTTTTTGTATATCTTTTGTTTAGACTCTTCCCACATAGTTTTCATATTATCTTTTGTTTAGTCTCTTCCCACATATCCTTAGCTGCCATACCAGAATCATGTTTAATCCATACTCCTATCATAAGCTCATTAATATGGATATTGCTGAACCAATTTGTGTGTGCGTACATAATTTATTGCTATTGTCTTTATTACAGCTTCATTAATTTTGTATTCCAAAAGATCTGAAATGGTCTTAAAATGCTCCACAACACTGTAATGTCCCCTTGTAGTTTTGTTAGCTATAAAATAATATCATCTGCAAATACAGCCTGCTTTTCTTGGCTACCTTACCAATTATATCCTTGAATTTCTAAGGCCCTTATTTTTTGCCAGTGGTTTTAAATATAACACAAATAACAAAGGGGAAAGAGGACACCTCTGCCTGGTTCCTCTACTCAAGCAGAGATTAACAGAGAGGACCCTACCCCACTTTAGTTTTCACCTCTGATCCCTCACATATCCTCCTAACCAACCTTATAATTTTATCTGGAAATGTAAATGCTTCCATTGCCCTGCTCATAAAGTCCCAGCTTACTCTGTCAAATGCTTTCTCTGCATTAAGACCCACCAACAACAGTGTTTTTTTCTTAGATTCTGCTTCCCTCTGGATCATCAATGTCCTGTTACTACTGTCAAATTTTTGCCTCCCCTCCACAAAACCACACTGATCCAGATCTATCAATTTTGGCATCACTCTTGCCATTTTTTTAGCCATTATAGACAAACACTTTATAATCATAGTTTAGTATTGAAATGGGCCTGTATGATGCTGGATCTGATGTAAATTTACCCTCTTTAGGTATTACAGCTGTGATGTCTCCATGCTGGGTCAGTAATCAAGGAGCCTGAATCTTCACTACTGACACTGGAGAGGGACACTCACTTGGAATACAAATGGATACATGAGTATTTCCAGATGCAGACCTCTCTGCATCAAGCACAATTTCCCTTAAGAGCACACACGGCACACACACACAGCCTGGGGTCTGCGTGTGTCTATCTGTCTCTCCCCAGTAAGGCTCCCCATTGGAACACTGAAACCAGTGCTTTGTGTCTCTGCTGCAAGTAGCTGACACACACACTCTTTGAGATTTAATTTTCAAACACACACACATTTAGTAAAGGCTGGCACAGATTACCCATTTTACCAACTTTGCCCAGACTACAAGGTAGATTTACTGCCACCAGTCAGTTACTATAAGGCTCTTAAAAGGGCATCCAAATATGCTTAGTGAATTTAATATTAATACAAACCGTAATGCTGACCAAACAGCAAGGCTTTCAAGAGTGTCCAGAGTTATCACCAAATAAATATGTGCAAATACTCTCAAAATTTAAATATTTTCTAAAATGGACCATCCACAATGAAAAAACTAAATATATTTAATAATAAAAGAACAAAAAAAAATATTAAATATCTGTTTATAGTAAACACCAGAGTTTTAGTCACAGGGAATATTAAAAATAACACAAATGGAAAGTTTCATACAGTTATAGACAAACAGTATTTAGCTAGTCTATCTACTCCTGATTGACTAAAATAATTACTGTTCCTATTTACTGAGAAGAGCAAGACAAGATATAGTAGGTGAGTGGTCCTTGATGTCAGGTCCAAGACAGAACGCTGAATGCTGCTGAAACTTCAGTCTCCTCCAATATTAAAACATTATTTCTATATAGAATGACATCACATACAGGTCATGATTCTGTTTCCCTTGCTATCACCAACACTAGAAGCTGCCAGGATTTTAGCACCAACATGTCAATAGTACACACACAAGACCATTGCGCAGATGTGGTGTAGCTGCTGGAAGTCATAAAACCATAAAACCATTCCACTATGCCTACATAAGCTATAATTTATTCTCTAGCACAGACATTGCATCTCTGGTTCCATTCAAAACTGTGGGATAACATCTTTATGGCTTACCAATAAAGTAATTTAATTTCAAGAATATTTTTTTTCAAGAATATTTTTTTTCAAAGTCAGGCGGAGTAACCTCTTCTCTGCCAGTTTATGCTGTTATAATGTATACAACTAAACAGTTACAATAATGCATGTAAATTTCTTTTCCTTCTAGCAGGGCACACTGTTGATACATTTTAACACAAGCAAACATCACAAAATACATTTTCAACACAAGCATCTGTACAAATAAGTTTGATATACAAATTACATAAAATTACTTACAAAGTCCCAGGCAGCTGTACGACATATGTTATAAATCCACTGCCCCACTTCTCCTGGCATGGCTGGTAGTACCTCCTATCGCCACTGTTTTCTTCCATGATGTTAGTACTTCTTCTCCTCTTAAAATAATATTAAAACAAAATCTTCCAGATCTTTATCAGTCTCCCTCCCCCAGCTTCCAAACATCCACAGGAATACCATCTATTCCTGGGGACTTTCCTGTAAATGGGTTATACATGATCATTTTTATCACATCTCCTATCCTGTTAGTAATTGAGCCTCATCATATAATTTACAAAATATTTCTAATACTTCTACAGGATCTCTTATTTTCCTTGTTATACACTCCCTAAGCTCAGTAACAGCCCTTTATACTTTCTGTTGCCTGAGTTGTGCTAAAAGTTATAGTCCTGTACAGTTATTATCAAAAACAGTTGCTTAACAGCTGTTTTTCTAAACTCATGCATATTATCAAGGTAATCCCTTATTTTCTGTTTAGCATTCTGCAGTTGCTTCTCTTTTAGTTCTGTAGGATTCCCCGTTTTGCAATACTTTAGCATTTGTCAGTTCATCTAAATAACTCATTACTTCTTAACCATATCTCCTTGTTTTTTTTACTTCCACCCTATTTTTAAACTCCACTTTAATTTTACACCACTCTCTAGCTATATTTTCAGAAGAAATTTCTATCTCCTGTAATAACTCCTGAATAATTTCTACCACCCATTCCTTAAATTCATCTCTTTTTCACAGATAGGTGGGAAAGCACCACTGTCTCATTTTTATTTCATTACCCTGTGTTTTTAAGTTATTATTGGCGCGTGATCTGAAACAGTTACTGGGTGCATATCAAGACCTTCAATCAAATGCACATGTTCCTGTGAAATGAAAATTCTGTCTAGCTTAGCCCAGTTTTTGTACTTTGGGGAATAATATGTAGATTCACTCTGAACTCCTAGTACTGAATTCACATCTTCCATGACAAATATCTTCATAAATGTCTTCCAGAATCTACCCTTCTTTGTTATATTTCCCCTTCTGGGCCCCCAACACACATCTTCACTGTTGCAGATAAAATTCCAGTCCCCGCCTATAAGTAATATTCCTTGATGAAAGCTGATAATTTCTCCCAGAATTTTCTTAAGCTCCATTATAGCAGTTTTCAGTGGAATATAAATATATGCCAGTGTAATCCTCCTTCCTTGGCAGTAATCCCTTAGCACTACAAATCTGCCATTATCTGTTTTATCCTTTTCTGTCACTATTGGAGCTCCTTGTGCAATTAATATAAGTACTCCTCTTTTTCTTTGTCCCAATTATTCTGTTTAATAAGGAAATATTGGTAACTTGATCAATCTAGACAGGTCTAACATAGATCTTAAAGTTCTCTCCTTCCTTCCTTCCTCTGGACTAAAAACTGTCTAGAGTAGAACCATGCACATTTTTTTTTCTGGGAGCACTCTCAGTAGTACTCTAGGATACAAGACTTTTTATTAGTCATATACGGAGCTGCTGATCTTTAGGAACAGAAGGAATACCAATAAATGGTGTTTTCTATTGGAAATGTAACCTGTAACACTGTTTTATGACCTGAAGGACCCTCACATTTTGTGTGACAGCCCCCCCCACCCCCACTGTTTCACAAAGAAAGTCAGCCTGCCTCATATCCTTGGAGGGGAAGAGATGATGTGGAGGCAAAAACAGTGAAGGGATAGGTTGAAGTTTTGGGGGGATGGGAAAGGAGCATCAAGAACAAACCAAGGCAATGTCCAAACACAAATGGTAAGAAAAACGTAAAATATGCCCAGGAAAAACTGGAGAAAAAAAATAAACAATAAAATTGAGTTCCACTTTTTTTTTTCTCCAACTGTTCTGGAGCACTAAGAAACTTTGCTTTTACAAGCTTTGGAAGGTGTCAATTCCTCATATCAAGCATGACTCCTAACCATAGACCCACTAGCAGCTGCCTTGCAGACTGCATCAAATTCTTCATAGCCACAATCAATAATAGTGTGTAATCAACTAGGCAAAGAGGTTGCTCTATCTCAT
Organism: Protopterus annectens; assembly: GCF_019279795.1. Classification (NCBI taxonomy): domain Eukaryota; kingdom Metazoa; phylum Chordata; order Ceratodontiformes; family Protopteridae; genus Protopterus; species Protopterus annectens. The sequence goes on from NC_056737.1 coordinate 1,665,917,708, forward strand.
GAAACTTATGTCTCAAATGGCCAAGAGGATTGTGGAACTTCAACAAGTGGGAATATTAGTTGAAGACCCAAACAGCTAGGGTAGCTGAGGTGTAGGTCCCCCCCCCCCCGCAAAAAAAGTCAAGTACTTTACTTTCCATGGCATTGGAAATTGGATTCTTGGGATGCAGATGCATTTTATCCTTTCCACAAATTCATGGACACCACTGCTGGATCAGCAACCGTGCTCTTGTACAGGTGCTTGTGGGAGTTATGGACTCTATAAAATTGGCTTGGCTTCCTCAGATCAGGCAGTATGCAAAAAACATTGTAAAATGCAACCCTTGGGGCTTCTAGGACAAGAGGAATAGTCAGTAGCTTTGGTTCTGTCAGGCACTGAAAATTTCTGTATCTGATCAGTATCTCAAATCTCTTCCTTATCTTGTAACGGATATCCTCAAAAAACACATCTTCAGGTGGTAAGGCTGAGGAAAGTATGCCCTAATTTCTGTGGGAAAGCGGATGGAAGCATTTAGTTAGCATATGCCAGTGCTTTCACCTTTGAATCTGAGGTATTTCACTCCCTCCAGGGAAGGGGGGGTCCCTTTCCCACTGACACTGTAAATTATTTAGAGGTTGGCTGTCTGGATTTCCATAAATCCCTAAAGTCCTGAGGCAACTTGAAGAGATTGTGTAAGGGAGCCTAGATAGGGGAAATAGTTGAAGCCCCCTCAGCACAGGGTGAAACAAGCTCAGTAAATGTTTTGGTGTGGGTGTCTTGAGCCCTAGTTTGGATATGCTGTCTGCCTTGTAGGCCTCAATACTTAGGTGTACGCCTACAACCTCAAGCTGATCTATTTCCATCTTCTCCTGCACAAACAGCATAGGGGTGCCACCATCTCTAGAGCTTATGATAATGCAGACCATGCATATTGAAGTCTGTGCTGAGGTAGTGGCTTCAGTTTGTGGCAGTCTCAGGGGAAGGAAGGTGCATGTCACACCAAAGGCCTCTGCAGAAAAAGATGCCAGATATGTGTCTTTATGCCTATAGAACTGTCATACCTTGCTGTATTGCCATCTATTCCCCAAAAATCTCTTCTCCTTCAGGTGCTTCACTGAAGAATTTATTTTCTCTCTGCATGCAGTTCTAAAGAACCAGTGAATGCCGCAATGGCTCAAAACCACATGTGCATCCTCTTAAGTGATAAGAACTCCTGGACAAAGGCTATCCTACACTTTATGACCCTTTGGTTAAATAAGACACACAGGACAACTGGGCTTAGTTCTCAACCAATCAGGGACAAATCCACAAATAATCAGGGACACTTTTAAAATATTAGTACTATTAACTTGAGACATTGACAGAATAAGAGAATGTGAATTAATATACAGTTTCTGAAGTAAAAGAAATCTATAACTCTTAAGTATTGTCATTATTTAAGTAGCTAGAATTCACCACCTTTTGTCCAAAGTCATCGATTTTAGGAGGGATTAAGAGGGACAGAGCTAAAACTTGATTCAAATTCAGGGTCAGTTGAGAGGTATACAACTGGGCATGTCATGCACTGGACTTAGGCAAAAAAAAAAAAGACAAGTTGTGGAAGTCTCCGCATAGTGTTCATTATCTACACCTAAGAGAATTATGCACTGTAGTACATAACATCAACAATATAGTTTGATTAAAAATACAGAAATTAAAAAGGTTAAGAAAAAGTCCCTGTACCAGTGAGCTACTTTTATTTGAATTCTGGCTGACCCGATGGACTAACAAGTGGAAAGTCCAGATGTTCCTCAAATTGTGGTAAGAAAGGTCTGAAGATGGTGTTGGCTAATGACACTTTACACCACAACTGTCCAGACAGTGTGGGAGGGAGTCCACCATGTCTGGTGGGAAGGGCTCTGAAAGTCTGGCTGGCATCAAGCTTCTGCAGGCAGGAATCCGAATACTTAGTACTGCAGTAGTGAATTATGAATATCATCTCTCTGGTCAAGTCAGTGAGAGCCTTAACTTCAATTACCTATTCTACATCATTCTGGAATAAAACTACATACTAATTAGTTTAAGGACCGAATGCTGCCCATTTCAAAGTAAATAAATAAATAAATGTCTTTATCTTGTGATATCAAAAGTACCTATAAAACAGTAAATTTCCACTGAAGACCAACACAGAACTTGTCACATAAAATTAACATTTTAAACACATCTTCTCACATATATTATCAGACAGAACATCCAGGAAGACCAACAGACACAGATAAGAATTCCTACACAAAGGTCAAATAATCTCAGATTTCATGCATACAAACAAATGATGCTTGAAAGCAGTTTATTATCTTGAGATTACGCAGAGAATTAATTTACAGCCGATCTGTAACATTAACAGCCATGCTCGTTACACTGCTCTTCACTCTCAGTGGAAACCATTGCAAATAATAGCACTCCCATATCCTACTGTTGGAGGCGAGTGTCATAAAATGTTTCAGATGAAACTATCCTCTTAGAGCACTAATATTTAACTCTGTGAAAGCATGAAAGCAGGGAAATAATGAAATGTATATCTGATTTGCTTATTGCAATGTTACCTACAAGATGGAAGTGATGGCACTAGAATTAGAAAATATACTTCCTAATGGTGTATCAGAAAGCCTGCCTTTGAAGCCCTAACACATATGACAGTGTACCAATTTCCTTGAAATTTGACAAAAACTTTAATGCAGATTTTAGTTGAGGTAAGTAATCACTTACTTTAAACTCCTGTGCAGATTTTGTCTGTAGGACTGAGGACACGTTAAGACAGACAGACTGGATTTTACGGAAGAGTCCTGGTTTGGATCCATGTTGGACTACTCCTTCCACTTTCAGTGTTAACTGCTGATTACTCTGGACTGTAATTGGTTCACTTGGGAGTCTTGGAGAAGGTGATAAGGCAAGCTGAAACAGAGCAAATTCATGTACATATCTGTAAACAATGCATCCAGACTAATCTTAAGGACCACAATCAAGTTCTAAGGAAAGTAACTAAAAATACAATATATTAACAGGTTTAAAAGATGTGAATCAAAATGGTGAATGGTACATATTCTAAAAATATGGAAGCATTTTTTTTTATTCAGCAAGACGAGGTTAAACAAGCACATTTGGGAACCTGCTTAATTAGCACATTTAAATACTTATGTAAGGGAAATACCATATCTGAACCATTAATGCCTTAGTTCACTTCCATACCAGAAAGCCAGAACCTGAGAAGATGATAGCAACCAGGCAGCTAACTGTACAATGCAAGACAGCGAAAGTACAACTATTAAACTACTTACCATAATAGCAGATGCTTGAGTACACCACTGTTGAAACAGAACTCCCTACTGAGACTTCAGACACAGAAGACCTGCCATCTGGCTAATGCCTTTTGCCCCTCAGTATGACAGACATCCATCCACCAGAAATATCATAGCGCTCCTACTATAAGACTGATGTCTGCCTGCACTATTTTAGAGTTTTCTAGCCTAGGAAAGGGAAATGTATTTACCCTGAAAGCTAAGGAACCTGGGCCTGAGTTAATCCTCAGGGGGCAGAAAAAAAAAGAGAAAGCTGGGGGCTGGTCTTCAAATTATAAGCTGAAGGGAAAAACAAATTTACAAATCTATTCAGATCTGAACAGGCCTAAGGTCTTGTAAAATAAGTGGAAGGACTAGTATCATGAAAATGGGGTACCCCCTGAAAAAAATAAGAATGGGGTAATCCAGCCCAGCCCTAGATGCCCAACTGCAGAATGAGGGGATGGAGGTGAGGGGGAACAATGATGCAACAGTGGTATACTTGAACAGCTACTATTAGAATAAGCTCTTACACAACTGTGCTATGCTTTTTTATATCACTCTTGCAGTAGACCAAATACTGGGATAACTCTCAGAGCTCATGATGACCTGGAAGGGGCCTGAAAGAAAGTGTTAAGCTGTAACAAATCTGTAAGATGGCAGTAGCAAACCCAAGTCTCATACTGGAAGAGAGGACCAGTTTGTAGTTTTTAGAAAATGAATGGCTGGAGGACTACGTAGCTGCTTCCAAGACAAAATGGACAGTCACACCCATGAGGGAGACCATAGTGGTAGCTGTACGTCTAGTGCTCTAAGCTCTAAGAGTTCCTTCTATTTTCTTTCCTTTGAAAGCATAACAGAACATGATACAATGGGACAGACATTTGGAAATTGTTTGGACATGACCACACTCTCCTTCACTGTTGCAAAGAACACAAACAACTGACTGGAGCTTTTAGTACCCTTGATCTGTATAAATAATATCTCAACTATCTGGGGAACATCCATGGAATGCAATATCCTACCCCCCAATTTGAGAATTGATGAGAATTAGGAAAGAAGACATACAAGTTGAATGGCTTGGCTGCCGGTAAGTTCCAGGACTACTTTTGGCATGAAGAAGCTGTTCATTTTTAGACTGATTCTGTCTCTGTGAAACACTAAAAACTGCTCTTTAGACATGAAGGTCTGACTTACTGTTCTAACAGAGGCAGTGGGCCACCAGCAATGTTTTCCATGTTAGAAGTTTAAGAGGAACTACAGCTGTAGGTTGAATTACTTACTGGAGAAACAATTCTTTTTCTAGGTGGCCTCATATGTAAGGTCTCCTTTTAAGAAATGTTTAGCATTATGCCAATGATGAATTCAGTGGAAGGCATGAAATTGCTGAAAGATGCATCTTAATGGAAGCACAGGCCAACCGTGAAATAACAGCTCGCTTATAGTATTGCAAGATCAGGAACACTGATGCTGTGTTGCGGTTCAGACTCCTTTTATGGATTCACATGGAACACCTTTTCCTTTTGGAAAAGTATTGGTTTCTTACCCTCCTTATCAAAGCTGAGCATGTTCACAGTAAACTGTTGCCTGAAAGGCAGAGCAGTCTAACCATCCAGCAGTGAGCTATAAGCTCTCTAGGTTGGGGTGTATAAGGGCACCCTTGTTTTGAGAAAGAAGCACATAATACTTCCTTCTGGATATATCCATAAAGAGGAATAAACAATACCACATGGACCAAAAGGGTAGTACCAGGGAATCTTTGGCTGCTCCTCCCTTACATTCTGGATCAACGTAGGGAGTAGGGAAATTGGAGGGATGCATAACAGGAAAGACTAGTCCATTTGAAGAAGACATCCGCTACTTAAGCATTTTTATATGGTGCTCTTGTGCAAGATTTTAAGCTCCCCGTTACTTAAAGCTGCTGAGAGAGACAATCTGGGACACCCCATCCATGTACCAAATGAAAGAAAATATCTTTTATAACATACACTCATGGCTGACCTACTTAGTTGGTCCAGCACTGAAATTAAATGGGATGGGATTTAGACTGCCTTTAGGGTCTTTGAAGACTTCAGTGCTATCTTCTAGGTGACCATGGTCAGCCTGCACAATAAGTATGACCAAGTTCCTCTCTATCTGTTGATACACCACATCACTGTAATATTTTCCAATGTCATCTGCATGACAACCTTCCTGTAGATTTGTCTGAAGGCTTTGAGTGCCTGCACTAAGGCCATCATCTCTTACACATTCATGTGCTTTCTTTAGGCTGCATTCCATAAGCCTTGGACCTTGAGGTTCTAAGAGTATACTTCCAGGGCTAGGTCTGATGCATCTGTTGTTAGGGCCTGTTTAACCCCCAGGTTTTACCTGACAGGAGTCAATCACCACTCCAGTGTGTGGGATATGTAGGGTATCATAGGAATCATCTTGTCAAATTTATTTTGGGTACCATCAGAGTTTGCTCATATGCATCTCTGCAAAGAGTACCATCAGAGTAGTGGAAGCCATGTAACACACTATTCTGAGGCATTCTTTGGCTGAAACCTTCTCTTGTGCCATCTTGCAAAAGCAACATGTCAAGTGTTCCATCTTCTCCTTGGGGAGGAAGGCCTTCTGGTAGCTGCAGTTTAGGAGTGCCCCCAGGATTACTACTCTACTGAAAGGACTAAAAGATGACTCTGAAATGCTGAAGGAAAACAACAGACTTTGGAAGAAGCCCACAGTGAAATGGAAGCCCTTGTCCATCTTCTTTCGTGACAATGCCTGAATGAGGCAGTCATCCAGATAAATGTGGATATCAATACCCTTTGTTCTTTGGTAAGATATTACTGGAACCAGACACTCTGTGAAACCTGTGGGAATAGCCAATGCAAAGGACAAGGAAGAAGAGTGGTCATGGAAGCCCCCATCTCAAGCCTGACAACACACATGTGGTCCTTATGAAATGTGAAGATGGGTCTCTTTGCAATGCAAACTGATCATCAGGGCCTATGGAAACAGGAATACTAGCAGGCCTGCAATGTCAACATCTTGAATATGGACACTCTGAGGTAAGCATCATGAAGTTCTGAAAGATCCAGGAGGAGTCTTTATGGCCCTTCCATTCTGGGCACCAAGAACAGCCTTGAGAAGAACCTCTGCTTTGCTCTTCTCTGGGAAAGGCTGTATTGTTCTTATTAGTAAGAATTCCTGGAAAACAACTGTAAATAAATGCACTTGATTTGGTAAGAGAGAATAGGAGATACCTGTCCACTCTGGTTTCTTTATGAACTGCAGTTTGTTGCCCTGAGAAATGATCTGTAATGGCCTCCTATTTGCTTAGGCACTGGATTACCTTTCTCACGGTCTTTTAACCTGGGACTGAGGGGTAGAGTAAGCTTCTGGGTAGAATGAGGAGGTAGAAGGTTCATATAGACATGGCTGCTCCTTAATGATGCAAGACTCTTGTGGTTTCCTACCATTGTTTTCTGATATTGTCTCTATTTCCACTTTCCCTGGCCTACCTTTACATTGCATACAGTAAGGCCAAGTTTTAGAGAGGGTAGTTCAGTGTAGTCGCAAAAGTTCCACTTACCTCTAACAGTAGATGTTTGTGGAACACACTGCCAGTAAAGCAGTGTGTTCAACGAACATCTACTGTTACAAGTAAGTAGAACATGTGCAACTCTATGTTCAATACATTGGCTTACAGGCAAATGGGTAAATTCCCAAAACTCCACCAGCCTAGGAGGAGGAAGGATAAGGGTCCAGGAGCACCTGGAGAATGGTTGTAATGAAGCCTGCAATTGATCTAGAAAAGTATCCAGTTTGTAGTGGTTCATTAAGGTAAGGATGAAGGGCCAAGTTTTTGAGTCCACTCCTTTCTAAAATGTCACTGATGAGGAAAATACTCTTTTAAAAGTGCCTTTTCCTTGCCTGGATATGCCACGCCAAGACGGATTAAAAAAAAAATAATACCAGAAGGCATATCACATGCAATGCATTACTTAAGAGACAGGTTGACCTTTCTTTGCCAAATGACAAATGAAATCTGGATACAGTAAGACACTACAGCCACTGCTTATCTTGTTGCATTCCTCTGCTTTAACACTAAGCCACTCAGCAAGTTTTAACCATTCAGAAATACGTGCAGTAGCTACTCTGAGTAATGTGGTTTTAACAGCAGAACTACAACACAGATTTATTTAGTTGCAAGATTGCATGATAACTACAAACTGATGGGACCTGGTAGATGCAACCCTGAATAGTAACTCAACTGTCAACTCCTCTCAAAAAGTCAGATTCGTTGGGAGGAAAAATGAAAGAACTATAGGTTCTATCATTCTCAAATGGAAGAAGGATGTAAGAACTTTGAGAATACAACAATCAAGAAAAAATGCTTTTCCATGACACCTGAAAACTCAGAAAGTAATAAGTTTTATGCTATTAAAGATCTACAGGCTACATGACAAGTACAGGGAGATATTCACATCTAACCTGAGTAGGATTTCCATACTTTAGAATATAAAATACTCACTGCAGTTAGATGGAGACCTATATATTAGAAAGATGTAACAATTACCAGTAGAAGTAAACATTCCTCAAGCATCTATGCTCCACTTAACAGAAATACATGTTCAAGGAAGCGTACATCTTTGCAGACAATCTCTGGGATTCAGAAAGGCTACAGTATGTGATAAGCCCTAACTCAGTGATGTTCCTGCTGGTGGTAGTTCTTTCTGATTCATACATAGGTCCTGCTCCTTGATTCACCACGGTTTACAAGATTGTGTTAACCCATTACTTCCAATGGGTGAGACTGCATTACAGATAAGTGCCAGGGGACTTAATGGGCAGCTAGTAAGGATGTGTGTGTGTGTGTGTGTGTGTGTGTGTGTGTGTGTGTGTCTGAGTCTGTGAGACTCGTATATGTGCATGCAGAGGGATGAGTGGTTTCAGGTAAGTGTGTGTGCGTACATGCACCTGGGTGGTCGCAGAAGGGGGCAGTTAGGAACAGGTAAACTAGGTGGGTAGGTGTGCGTGTGTGTGTCTGTAGATAAATGGATGAGTGTGTCAGTGAGTGCAAGTGGGTTGGGGTGATCTACTGTGAGTGCCTTAGGTATGTATGTATGTATCTATGCAGGCATGCATGCATGCATGTGTGTACATGTTTGTTGGGGGGTTGTCATCTCTCAACTCCCTTAGACTTACGAGCAAAGTCAATGAAATACTGGTTTAGAGATGCAAGACATCAGGGAATTTTGAATTCTACCCTGATTCACTTAAATATTAATAGAACAACAGGTTTTGCAGCACAAAAGACATACAACTTATGGGGGGAGGAGACAACACACCAGACACCAGGGATACTTACTAAATATTCTCTTAAGTCACTTAAAAATTAACATAACATGTTTTGCAGCATGAAAGAATTAAGACTTATGGAGGGGGGCACTAGACACCAGGAAAATTCATTACATATTATCCTAAGTCAGTTAATAAATGGAGAAAAATGTCTTGAACCCTTTATCCTTAACACAGAAAGCAGCACATTAACAAGGCAGAGCTTCAGTCACTTGAGCTAACACTACACACCAGGCATACTTATTAAATGTTACCCTAAGTCACTTGAACCGACTAGAACAAGTTTTGAAATGGGGATATGGGAAAGTCATGAAACCTGGACTCTTAGAAAAAAGACAGCAAGTCATTAACTAAGCAGATTCTCTGTCTTCTTCACTAATTGCGGACTTGATAAAACAGATATCTTGCATCATGCTGCTCTTTCTGAACAAAAAGTATGAAACTCTAATGCCTGGCATTGCTGACTGAACTATACGGAGTTACAGGTTTACAAGGCAAAAATCAGGAACACCCTGTAAAATCAGGGACAGTTGTGAAGGATGGGGTTGTGTCCCATTTGTGTAGGGGCTGCCGTAACTCTAAATGGCCATGTTCAAGACTTCCAGACAAAGCCAGGAGAAAAAGTAGATGACACTAAGGAAAAATGTTAACTATTACTCTGAGAGATTTATAATGTTAACAGAGCAACAAGTCTAAAATCACAGTGCAGATTTTGAGCTACAAAAAAAAAAAAATGAAACCCTAATGTCTGGCATTACTGACTGACTGTAATCGTCAGTGATATAAAAGGGGGCAGCAAAAAAACATAAGTGGCAACATCAGGGACATTCTATGCACCAAAGGAGAGGTAAGAGTTATGGTGGTGTGCCTGTATGTAAGAATGCATGAGGGGGATGTCAGCGCAAATGCAGTGCATGGGCTACCAGAATTGAATACCACAGGAAAGTGCTGCTAAGCACCATCGGTAACACCACACAATTCAGAGACATGCAAATTAACTAATAATGAGGTCTTTCCTCATTCTGGCTAACAAGCCTCAATCACATTTCCCTTAATCTCAGGAAATTATGCATTCGGCCTCAGCAGTTTTCGCAAACGCAGGACACTCTTCTGAATCCTGTCTGATTATTCCTTCCAGCAACCAGGCAGAAATGCAGCCAACTTATTTCACTCATTTACGTCTTCAAATAGTATGGCTACAGATTTTACCTTCTGTTCCCCACAGTACTTAATGTTAGTTTTCTCCAAGGACAAAAGACATTCACAGATCATCTGGAATTTGGCTCTGTTCACTTCAGATCAGTCATTCAGCTTATTTTCCCATTATGCCTACAAGAAAAATCTCCCATGAATGTATAAGTAGCACTTTCCTGTGTCAGTCTATGCAGCTCCAGGACCCTTTTAAAACATTCACAAAAAAGCTGCAGGATAAATCAGCAGCTTCGCAAAGATGGTCTAAAGTGGTTACCCCCTTCTTTGCAGCCCTTCAAGGATTTATAAATGATGGAGAGGAACAAAGCTCTGAAGAGATATACAAAAAGAGGACTTGTGTACATGCCCAGTGTCATGAATAACAAAATGTTAAAAACTTAGTAATGAGTACTCCACAGCTACTGCTCTTTCATTATCAAGTGCTTAATTTAGTCAATGTCATATGTCCTGTTCCTTTCCTTGAAATCTTTTTAAAGTAGTGAGTAGTTCTAAGTTATAGGCAGTGTGATTAAAAAGGACTCTATCTTTACTATAAACAGAGATTTAATGCTTGATCCCCATAAATCATCAATATTTTTTTTTTCTTATTTTTGTGAGTGTTTTGAGCTGTGCATGCCTTCTTCACATGAATGTATGATGACCTTACTCACTGACTCTTTTGAGATACAGAAAACACTGACTCATCTTCACTATAAGCTACAGACAGAAATCGGGTAGAAAATCTGGACATTGTTGGTCCGTGACCCGAGAGACACCCTGAAGTGTTCAAGATCTCATCCTGTAGATAGTTAATATGGATTCTTGTTTATTCCAGAGGGGACTGTTGTGGCCCATAGGAAATGAGGTGGTCTCCCATTTGCTGAATGAGGTGGGTGAGTTAAGCTGTACTCAGGATCCCTGACCATATGTCTTGTTGCACACTGAACAGACTGGGATTGCTGAGGGACTCAGACTTGAACAAAATTCTACTTTTCTTTGAGTGTCTATGGTATCCCGCATTAATGACGGTTTTACTAGTTATGTACTGTAAAGCAGATATAGATGATGTGCACATCTTAAGATACACATTTGTAAGCCCCGAAATACAGGTCTGTTATCACTGATAAAACAATTTAATCTGGGAAATGCTTCTTGCTTGTGATTGCAATTTTCTGCCTGCTCAGTCCCTCTACTTCTACATTATGGACAAGGGGATAGTTGCTGGGCCTACTAATAACCCTTCTGCTCTGGAAGGTGTTGTCTTCCTGAGTAGGATGTACTACTAGATATAGTGAGGCAGTTATGAAGTTCATTCTGCACCACCTTGGGGTGGGGGAGTAGATGGAGAGGCTATACTCAGACTTGTACGGAATTAACCTTTTCATTCACATGGGTGACAAGGTCGTGTGTGTGTGTGTGTGTGTGTGTGTGTGTGTGTGTGTGTGTGTGTGTGTGTGGTTGAGAAGGGGGGAGCTTCAGAAAGTACAGTTGTGTACACTTACCATAAATGTAGATGTTAGAGTGTATTCACTGTTGCAGTCATTACATTTGGGTAATCTGCTGGCAGGTTGCCCTCAGTCGGCCTGAATAACAAAGTCATGGGTTCTGTGTCGGTTGCTGTCTCTTCTTCCACGACGTCAGGTCATCAGGGGTATAAAACAGGCAGCTGACACCATTTTGTTTAGTTTTTCTTGCCCCAGATGTCAGATGCCCCCCAAATGGGGAGCGAAAATATATATAAAAATATATATATATAACTATATATACATGCAATTGTAACAACATAAACTTTACCTTCATCTAAAAGCAAATACACCACAAAGGCTGTAAAATATACTGAAGAAAAGAGAATCTCCAGAATAAAGGGGGATGGGCGGGTGGGTAACCTGGACTGCAACAGTGAATACACTCGAACATCTACATTTATGGTAAGTGTACACAACTGTACTATGTTCTTCATGCTTCACTGTTACAGTCATTACATTTGGGTGGAATCCCAATGCTATGGAAGGGAGGCTGGAACTAAATAGCATTAGGAGTGGCTATAAGGCCCTGCAGAACTTCAGTGGCAAAGCCTGCCCTGGACTTAGAGAAGAGAGGCAAATGATAATGCTTTGTAAAAGAATGCACAGAACTCCACGTAGCAGCTTCTAGAATGTCTTTGGTTGGTCCCCCTCTGAGAAAAGCTGCTGATGTAGATGCAGCCCTAGTGGAATGTGACCTAATGCCCTTGGGCACCGGTTTACCATGATGCAAGTAGCAGAAACTAATGCAGTGGCTTATCCACTTTGAAATAGTCTGCTTTGAAATAGCCTTTCCCTCTGATCCTGCAGCAAATGCCACCAGTAGCTGCTCAGTTTTTCTTACAGATTTGGTCCTGTTTAAGTAGAATCTTAGTTGCCTGTACACGTCCAAGGAATGCAGAATCTGCTCCCCATTGTTCTGCTTATTTGGGTAAAAAATTGGCAAGTGAATAGTTTGGTTAAGAGCCACACTGGATATCACCTTAGGCATAAATGAAGGGTTGGTCCTGAGGGACACCCTGTCTGGGTAAAATATAATAAAAGGCTGCACAGCCATGAGGGCCTGCAGCTCTGAAACCCTTCTTGCTGAAGTGATTGCCAGAAGTAAAGCTGTTTTCCAGGATAAAAACTTTATATCTGCAGTAGCAGCTGGTTCAAATGGATGCTGGATGAGTTTTTCCAACACAAAATTGAGGTCCCGTGCAGGAATTGGTGATCTTCTGGGAGGCCTTAAATTTTTGGCCCCTCTAAGATACTGTTTTAGCAAAGGATGAGAAAAGATTAGTGGCTCTGTGTTGTAATGAGCCAAGATGGGAGAGGCATGGATTTTTATTGATGAAAAAGACAGGCCCTTGTCAAGCATCTCAGTCAAGTATTGCAAGATCTGAGGAATATTTGGCTTTGCTGTGTCAGCTCCTTGTGCTTGGTTCCAAGCACAGAATCTCTTCCATTTATCAGCATATGTTTTTCTAGTACTAGGCCTTCTGGCTTCCAAAATGACATCCATCACAGATTTACTGAAAGGTGTTGTTTACATGATCAGCCATGCTGCCAGGTTCAGAGTTTGGAGCCGATTGTGCAAGATTTGATTGTTTTGCTGAGACAGTATATGAGGTATTTGAGGCAAATACCAAGGAGGGAGTTGAGACACATTCCTTAGGATTGGGTACCAGTGTTGGCGAGGCCAGTCCGGGGCAATTAGAATCATTTTTGTTTTTTCTTGTCTGACCTTTAGTAGGACTTTGGGAAGAAGAGGCAGAGGAGGAAAGACGTAAACTGATCCACTTTCCATACTTGTCTGTGATAAGTCCTTGTGCAGAATTTGTCCAGTTGATAATTCTGGGGAGTGGCAGATAGATCTATGTCCGGGCTCCCCCATTTCTTTGTTATCATGCTGAAGACTTGTGGATCCAGTTTCCACTCATGAGGGTCCCATAAGGTTTCTGCTTAGTTCTGCCAGAGTATTTTGTTTTCCTGGCAGGAAATGAGCTTGAAGATGTACTTGGTAAGTCAAGGCTGTGTCCCACAATGCCATAGCTAGTCTGCAAAGGGGGTAGGAGTGTGTGCCCCCCTGCTTATTTATGTACCACATAACTGTGGTGTTGTCCGTCTTTATCAGTAGTTGTCCTGGATGAAGTAAGTCCTTGAAGGCTGTCAGGGCATTCTGAACAGCTAACATCTCTTTCTGGTTGATATGCAGATTTTTATTTATTTATTTTACATTTGTTAACCGGACTAGTCTAACTGGATATATTTCCATTTTCAGTAGAGGCCCGGGGAGGAAAGCTCCAGCAATTATAGAACTTAAAAATTAACAGAAAGGATTATAATAAAAGTACAAGAAATACTACCTAGAAATAAAAAGTATGCTGTACAACAAGTAATAATAATACAGAGTACGAAATTACTCTAATAAGTTTAATACTTATACTAGAGAGAGTTTATCAGCATATTAATTTAGAAGCATCAGTTAGTCTATCTTACAAGGAATTAGCATGTAACAATCCATTACGAGTGTTAGTAATTTAAGTAATTAGCATGTAACAATCCATTACAAGTGTTAGTAATTTAAGTAATTAGCATGTAACAATCCATTACGAGTGTTAGTAATTTAAGGAATTAGCAT